>NC_056732.1:1756883075-1756932834 GCF_019279795.1 Protopterus annectens | reverse complement strand
GGTTTTGGCTTGCACCTCAGAAAAGTATATCCCAAAGAGTAGTGGCCCCAAGACCGAACCTTGGGGTTCACTTCTCATTATGGGTGCACTACTAGAGGTTGCTTCCCCTATTTTGACAGAGTGGGTTCTATCAGTGAGCCAGTTAGCTATCCATCTGGAAGCATACAGATTGATGCCTAGCTGGGAGAGTTTATCTATCATGCCTGATTCGGGAATAGTGTCAAAGGCTTTGGCTATGTCAAGGTAGATTGAGTGCACCATCTTCCCCCTCGTCCATGGCTTTGGTGATTGCTTCAAAGATATTGACCAAGTTTAACAGGCATGATCTCCCTTTGGCAAAAACAAACTGTCTGGGGTTAGGCATCTGGAGGTTGCCAATGTCCTTGTTTATAAGGCCCATGATAATGCATTCCATGGCCTTGCAGATCAAGCTAGTTATGTTGATGGGCCTATAATTACCTGGGTCAGTGGACGCTCCACCTTTGTGTAGAGGGATGACAGTGGCTGTCCTCCATTTGGCTGGGATGAAGCTGGTACTCAGGCTTTGGTTGAATAGGGTGCCTATTGGAGCTGAGAGCTCATGATTGAGTTCATGTAGGATACAGCTGGGATGTTGTCGGGTCCCATGGAAACTGTATTTTTTTTGCCATTGAGAGGCCATTAAAGACCTGCTCCCTGGTGATGAGGGGAAGGGGGCAGGTGCTGGGGATGTCCTCATTTACTGATGGGGGTACAGGAGGTATAAGTTTTCAGTGAACCTGTCTATTAGCAGGTAGACTATATCTAAGGCATTTGTGTATGTGGTGTTATTGACCACTAGTTCAGAGCAGATTTAGGTGTTACCTTTGAGATTGTGGACATATGTGATGAAGGCCTTGTGATTGCCCTTAGTGGATGTGGCCAATTTGGTCTTGAAGTTAGCATTAGAGGATTTCACCAGTGACCTTATCTGCTTGTTCAGATAAAGGAGAGATTGCTTCCAACTTGCACTGTTTCTTTCCGGACAGCAATTTTTCCTTATTAAGAGTTTTTTATTATTTTGAGAATTTACTCTTCCTTCAGGAGATGATTGGTCCTGTCATATTTGTAGCCCAAACAGCTGCGTGTTCATATAGTTTTGTGTAAGGTTGGAATAGGCTAGCCAACTGAAGGGATGGTGCTGGTGTATTCTGCTCTCAGGGATGAGTGAGCTTGAAAATTTTTGTTTGACCCTGACAACGGATCCCAGAATGGAACTTTGAAAATTCTTTATGGTGGATCTTACCAAGGAGGTGACACATAGTATTAGTTAGTATAAACTGTGAACTATGAATAGAAACTTGAACCATAACAAAGGCAGAAGACCTTTTAACCTATCTGGAAGGTGAGAGGTTTAAAAAGAACAAGAGGATCAATAATAAAGCTTTGGAGCTCTTTCAGAAACTTAGTTCCATAGGTACTAGATCGCCCTCCTTATTCAGCCAAAAGTTCAAGCAAGGGCATTGCTACCTATAATGCTTCTGATGATGGTAAGAGGAACAGTTTCCTTATTTCTAGAGAGACACCATTTGTATGACTGCCAGTAGAAGTATTCTAATGATGTTTTTCTGAGACTATTCACCTGTGTCTGATGACTTATACACTTTTGGGTTTAGAGCTACCCACGAGTATCTTTTGTGACATGATTTGTGCATTCAGATTGTGATGTTGAACCAAGAGAGTAGAATGTCTAACATTGGGACATGGGTTTGGTTGCAACTTTGTTGCTACCTTCTTGTTGGCTGACCCTAGATCAGAGAGTACTCCAGTTTGGCTTAAGTCTCTACTTTTATGTGGGGAGGAGGACATTTGTGACATGAGATTTAGCATTGTAATAAATTCCAGATGGGGTATGAAAGCCTTAAGGTGATAGGTAGTGTGTATGCCTTTCATACTTAGATGTGTTGAAAGAAGCAATCTATTAGTAGCAGTACTTTTACAAAACAACTGCCGGTCCAGGGATTTGAGAAACTTGTTAGTAAAAGTTCACACCCTAAACCAAAAGCAACACTAAGAATGCCTCAACTGAATTTAATCAAATCAAACTAGGACTTCTCATATGAGAATACTAGCTTGCTGAGAAACCTATAAAGGTCAGAGCCCAAGACACATTTGGTACAAGAATTCCCCAAACGTAATACAAAAAGGGATCAATTTCAAGGAACATCCCAAATTGGTCAATCAGTGATAAGGACACCAAGGGGAATTACTGTAACTTTTTAAAAACATGTACAGAACGTAAATCAGAACTAATAGCTTTCTTTATACTGCTTAATAAATACAAACACAACAAAGTGATCAATTACACAATAAAGACATAATAAATTCAAAAACTTAGCAAATTACTAAATTCACAATTAGTATGAAAGTATTCCACTACAAAGCGATACATCTATACTGGATTCTGATCTTGTTGCAGACATTCCGTCAGGTAGACTAGTATATTCCTGAAAGTCTCAGAGCTGCACTTGAATAAAACACAGTAAGAAATGTCCAAACACCAACTTCTAATTTTGTGGGTACTTCTAACCAGGAGGCGACAAACTCACCTCTAAATCTACAAAAACTTCCAACCTCAGACTAAGGTAATGGACAACACAGGAACTACACCACAGCCCAGAATACAGCAATGCCTGTAAACTGGTCGAAACTAGTCGAGGAGAGGCGGGAAAACAAGGATTATTTTTTTGTTTTTTTGTTTTTTTTGATAGAAACACACAGAAAATGCAGAAACAGTGATAAATCAGTTACACAGGATAGCACACTTTAGTGGGCAGCCTCAACAGTTAAATTAAACAAACAAACAAACAAACTTTCGATCAAATTTGACTAAAAAGTAACTTTAAGTGCAGAATTTTAAATAATGCAGCAAACAGTCAAAAAAACAGTTTAAGCTTGTTTAGGGTAAGCTAGAGAAGGTATTCCAAGTAAAAAAACAGCAAAGATACTTAAATCCAGAAAGTAGTCGCTTTTCTGAGTTCTCTGTAGCTAGGACCACTCTGCAGGACCACGAGGAGCTTGTCTGAGTAGTATAGCCAGAAAAAAACGTCCAGAGGTGGATTTTAAACAGGGAACTACAAAAGAGCTAGAAATGGTCCAAAACAACCAATTACTACAGCTCTTGTGCTGAGGTCACTTCCTATACAGGGACAGGTAGGCTGCTCAAGGCTCCCCACTCCCACTGGTGAGCAAAGAAACTTCCTGTTATCCAAGTAAGGTAACGGACAACACAGGAACTACACCACAGCCCAGAATACAGCAATGCCTGTAAACTGGTCGAAACTAGTCGAGGAGAGGCGGGAAAACAAGGATTATTTTTTTGTTTCTTTGTTTTTTTGATAGAAACACACAGAAAATGCAGAAACAGTGATAAATCAGTTACACAGGCTAGCACACTTTAGTGGGCAGCCTCAACAGTTAAATTAAACAAACAAACAAACTTTCGATCAAATTCGACTAAAAAGTAACTTTAAGTGCAGATTTTAAAATAATGCAGCAAACAGGGTAAGCTAGAAAAGCTATTCCAAGTAAAAAAAACAGCAAAGATACTTAATCCAGAAAGTATTCACTTTTCTGAGTTCTCTGTAGCTAGGACCACTCTGCAGGACCACGAGGAGCTTGTCTGAGTAGTATTATAACATTGTTATAATAGTGACTGTCAAATTTGCATATTGTTATAATGTGGTTTCACCATCTCTCTGTTAAATAATCTAAACTGTGGGCATCTATGAAGCCTAACTTGTACTTAGCTGGAATGTAAACTTGCCTGAAATTTAATGAGCTGGCTTTCTCAGTCATTATAAAAAAATATTACCTCATCCAGGTAGGCTGTTGTATATCTGGTGTAAGGTCTAGGAATTTTGTCCATCTCCCCTAGGAGTGTTAAAGGTACTCCACAGAGGATGAAAGGTAGAAATCTCAAATCTGTAAATGAAGATTCCATTTAGCATAGAAAATGCCATTTCTTCCTTAGCTTTTAGGGCTATTTAAATTTGCCAGTAGCCTTTATTTAGGTCTAAATTGGCCAGAATCATAGCCTTTCCTAATTTTTTAATCAATATCTCCAGTCAGGGTATGGAGTATGTGTCAGATTTAAGTATGCTATTTAATTTTTTTAAGGCCTTGCAAAACCTTAGGCTAGCAGGGATTCACAGCAAGTCTGTTTTTGCTGACTTGCTAATGTGGGTTTGCCAGTTAGCATAAAGTAAAGATTTGACACAAAGTAAAGCTGCACAGAGGAACACCTCTTTACTGGCTAATTATCATGTATCTAACCTGAACACTGTGCTGTCAAAGCTGACCATGCTACTGTTTTCCCTATCAGAAAATGTATTACACACACACACTCACACACACACACACACACACACACACACACACACACACACACACACACACACACACACACACACACACACGCACGCACGCACGCACACACACACACACACACACACACACACACACACACACCTGCAAACCAGCTCACACACACAAGTGCTCATACAGACAGATACCCAAGCATAAACACACACATGTATTGCACACACACACTTACATACACACACACATACACACACACACACACACACACACACACACACACACGCGTGCGCGCGCGCACGAGCACACACACACATTCACATACACACACACATACACTCATGCACACACACACATACACACACACACAAACACACACACACACGCCTGCAAACCAGCTCACACACACAAGTGCTCATACACACTGATACCCAAGCATAAACACACACATGTATTGCACACACACACTTACATACACACACACACATACACACACACACACACACACACACACACACACACACACACACACACACACACACACACACACACTGACCAAGTCTGCAGATGACTGTAAGCTGGGTGCTGTCATTGACTTCCCAAATTATGTTAACATATTGCAAGATGGTCTCACAGCAACAAATGACTGGTGCCAAAGTCATAGTCTCAAGTTAAATGCAAAACAATGTATCATCATACTGTTCAGCAAAAACATGGCTCCTACTGGTTACCACATCAACAGCAACCCCCTAAGCACACAACATATGGTGACAGACCTGGGTACTCAGGTTGATAACATCACATTTGACCATCATGTAGCTGCAGTGGTCAGAAAAGCAGTTTGCATGGTTCATCTCATAAATAAAGTGATTGCATCCAGAAAAAGAGGTTATTACCACTCTATACTCCTCCCTCATTAGACCAATAATTGAGTATAACTCTCTGTTTGGTACGTAGCTCTCCAAACATCTGCACCAATTGGAAAGGCCACTGAAATAACTCACAAATAGAATTCATGGCCTCCAACACCTGTCCTATCCAGCAGACTCAAATCACTATCACTCTATTTGGTATCATACAGATTGCTCAGGCGTGATCAGTGTCTCACCTGCAAGGCAAACTTGGACCCTGCCCTACTAGAGATGCTCCATATCTGTAAGTCTAATTCCTTGTGCATTACCCACTCAAAAGGCATGGCACTATTATGAAACATCAACAAAACCTTCAGGTTTGTCTCCCAGAGGCTGCCCCATCTCTGGAATAGACTTCCCAAACATGTCAAACAGAGCACCCCGCTGACCCTCTTCAAGCGGAACCTTGATGAGTGGATGCAAACCACAAATTTGTCCCAGGGGTTCCACTTGTTTCCTTCATTGACAGGGGTGACAGATACTGATTGAGGTTTCTTTTTGAGGATAGACTCTTGGCTAGGTTTGTAAAGACCCCAGGGCCATTAACCTAGTAACCTCATATGATCCTATGAAATCTATCCCTCCAACAAGTTCTACTAATGTCACAGACCAGGTTGAGGCCTTCTGTGTGGGATGTGCAAATGGAGTTTGACTTATGGATATGCAGCAACTCCAGCAAGGCTGGGTCTGAGATGGCATTGTATGCCGGATACAGGTCACCTCTGAGCAGTCTGTATGAGACTGAGTAGAGGGACAGGACTTTTAGCCTATCTCTACAGGACTGGTGTTTGAGACCATGGATTTTCCTGGTCAGGAACCTCTGTGGTCTCTCCAGCTACTGCACATGCTTGGCAAGGCACATGCCGAAAGGGGAATTGTACTTGATAATGGGTCTGATAAGGGAAGAATACAGGAATGCTGTGACCTCCTTGTTCCTGAATGAAATACCCTTATATATGATGTGGGCCTTGTAAAAATCCTTCCATACAACAGAGACAATGTGGTGGTCAAAAATCAAGCTATTATCAACCTGGGTAACCAAGTCCCTCATGACTGATTGTGTGCTTAGTACATTGTCATTAATGTGATAATTAGTATAGATGCCATTTTTCCCAAAGGGAACAATGATACATTTCTAAGAATTCAGTTTGAAGCCATGCTTCTAGCACCAGACATTAGTTTGGGTAATGCCCTCTTGGAGGATGTTCACATCCCTAGGGGTATTTAAGACAGCACCCAGCTTGCAGTCATCTGCAAACTTGGTCAGCCACAGACCACTGGTTTTGGCTTGCACCTCACAAAAGTATATCCCAAACAGTAGTGGCCCCAAGGTCGAACCTTGGGGTTCACCTCTCATTGCGGGTGTACTACTAGAGGTTGCTTCCCCTATTTTGACAGAGTGGGTTCTATCAGTAAGCCATATAGCTATCCATCTGGAAACATACAGATTGATGCCTAGCTGGGAGAATTTATCGATCATGCCTGATTCAGGAATAGTGTCAAAGGCTTTGGCTATGTCAAGGTAGGTGGAGTGCACCATCTTTCCCCTTGTCCATGGCTTTGGTGATTGCTTCAAAGACATTGACCAAGTTTAACAGGCATGATCTCCCTTTGGCAAAAACAAACTGTCTTGGCTCAAGCATTTGGAGGTTGCCAATGTCCTTGTTTATAAGGCCCATGATAATGCATTCCATGGCCTTGCAGATCAAGCTAGTTACGTTGACGGCCTATAATTACCTGGGTCAGTGGATGCTCCACCTTTGTGTAGAGGGATGACAGTGGCTGTCTTCCATTTGGCTGGGATGAAGCTGATACTCAAGCTTTGGTTGAATAGGGTGCTTATTGGAGCTGAGAGCTCATGATTGAGTTCATGTAGGATACAGCTGGGATGGTGTCAGGTCCCATGGAATCTGTATTTTTTTGCCTTTGAGAGGCCATTAAAGACCTGCTCCCTGGTGATGAGAGGAAGGGGGCAGGTGCTGGGGATGTCCTCGTTTACTGATGAGGGGTACAGGATGTTGAAGTTTTCAGTGAACCTGTCTACTATTAGCAGGTTGACTATATCTAATGCATTTGTGTATGTGGTGTTATTGACCACTAGTTCAGAGCAGATTTAGGTGTTGCCTTTGAGATTGCAGACATATGTGATGAAGGCCTTGTAATTGTCCTTAGTGGATGTGACCAATTTGAACTCGAAGTTAGCCTTAGAGGATTTCACCAGTGACCTTATTTGCTTGTTCAGATAAAGGAGAGATTGCTTCCTACTTGGCACCTGCTCCTTCTTGGTCCAGGACAGCAATTTTTTCCTTTTATTATAAAGTTTTTTTTATTATTGTTTCCCACCAGACAAGTTTACTCTTCCTTCAGGGAGATGATTGGGTCCTATCAGGTATTGCTGAGCCCATACAGCTATGCAGGTGTTCATATAGTTTTTTGGTGTAAGGTTGAACATTAGTGTTAGTTCCAAATGAAGGGACGGTGGCTGTAAAGCTGCTTATATCTGCTCTCAGGAGATTGTAGTGAGCTTTGGAAATGTTTTTTTGTTTGACCCTGACAAGGGAAGGGAGGGGGGGACAGGAGAGATGGTAACTTTGAAAATGATCACTTTATGGTTGGATCTTACCAAGGAGGATGACACTATAGTATTAGTCTAGTATATAACTGTGAACCTATGAACTATGAATCTATGAACCATAAGGGACAGAAGGCAGAGGAACAACCTTATAAAACCTATCTGGAAAAGAGTGAGAGGTTTGGGAAAAAAATAAAGGAGGAAGCAGGGATCCAATCAAATAAAGTCAATATCTGGAGCTCTTTCCGAAACTTCATAGGTTCATAGGTTCATAGGTAGGTACTAGGCTATCGGCCCTGGGGCCTATAAAAGCCTACTAAAAAGGTTCCCTGGCTTTCACCACCCACAAAAATTATTTTTCTGTGCCCCTGTCGAGCAGTGCCACAGAAGTGATCCCCGGGGTGAATTTTCTATTTCCCATCCAGTCGTCAAGATTTTTCTTAAAGAGGGCCAATGAGGAACTTTGCTTGACATGAATGGGTAGTTTGTTCCAGAGTATGGGAAGTCTCTGGGACAGGATTCTATCCCTCCAGCATCTTCTGTTTATTGTGGTGATAAGGTTTAGGTCCCTGGAGTGTATGGTTCGGAGAGATTGGGATTTCTTTAAGTGTAGCATGTCCAACAGCTCTGGGTGTGACATAGCTTTGTACATTTGGCAGAGACTGCCTATGAGTAGGTGATATGCAATGGAGTAGAGCTGGAGTTTTTTGAGACAGTCTGCATATGGCATGTGTTTGGGGATGGTAATCCTCTTAGTGAGGTATTCCTGTGGCCTTTCCAACTGTTGTAGGTGTCTTGTAAGATACATGCCAAATGGGGCATTGTACTCTATAATGGGTCTGATGAGGGATGAGTAGAGAGGAACAGGAGAGAACCCTTTTGTGATGATCTGTGCCATGTAGAAGTATTTCCTGACTACTGTGGTGATGTAGTTATCAAAGGAGAGACTACTGTCCACCTGTGTCCTGATGTCATTTATCACACTTTTGGTGTTTAGTGAGTTACTGCCTATGTGGTAGTTCAAGGGTATCAAGTTTTTCCCAAAGGGGATGACAATGCACTTTGTGCCATTCAGCTTGAGGCCATGACTTTGACACCAAGAATCTGTCTCTGTGAGGCCCTTTTGTAGAATGTCTGCATCATTTGGTGATTCTATTACGGCTCCCAGTTTGCAGTCACCTGCAAACTTTGTTAGCCAAAGACCTTCTGTGTTGGCTGCACTTCAGAGAAGTAGATGCTGAACAGGAGAGGACCAGGACCGAACCCTGTGGTACTCCACTCATCACTGGTCTGAAGTCACACTTGGAGTCATCTACTTTTACACTGTGGGTTCTGTCAGTGAGCCAGTTGCCCACCCATCTTGTGACATAGAGATTTATGCCCAGTTTAGTGAGTTTATCTATAATTCCAGAGTGGGGGGGTCATATCAAAAGCCTTGGCAAGGTCAAGATAGGCTGTGTGCACTACCTTGCCCTCATCTACAGCTCTGTTGACTGCTTCAAAGAAGTCAATCAGGTTTAGTAGACATGGTCTACCTTTTACAAAACCAAGCTGAGTGGGGTCCAGGGTTTGGATGTTACCTATGTCTTTGTCTATAAGTTCCAAGATGATACATTCCCTGGCCTTGCAGACCAGGCTCATCAGGCTAATGGGACAGTAGTTTCCCGGGTCTGTGGTGGCACCACCTTTGTGCAGTGGGATAACTGTCACTGTGTGCCATTCAATAGGCACATAGCCTCAGGTGAGGCTATAATTGAACATGGTACTTAGGTGGGATGCCAGTTCGTTCTGTAGTTCATGCAGTATGCAATCTGGGATGTTGTCTGGTCCCATGGATGCTGTGTTCTTGACTTTGGGGAGTGCAGTCTTTACTTGTTCATCTGTGATTACAGTGGCTTTGCATTCTTCCGGTATTAAGATGGGCCCTTTGGAGAGTGAGAGGGGGGGGAAAGTTAGCGCTGAACCTATCTGCCAGGATGTTGGCAATATCGGTTGGTTCTGTATATTTAGTGTCATTGTGCTGTAGCTCAGAGCAGATCTGAGTGTTGCCATTGAGATTCTTGACATAGCTGCAGAATGCTTTGTAGTTGTCTTTGGAGTCAGTGGCGATTTTATTTTTATAACTGGCTTTGGAGAATTTTATGAGGGATCTCAGCTTCCTGCTGAGGCTGACCAAGGAGTTCCTCCAATCTTGGGATTTTACTCTTTTTTGCAACAGCTTCTTCCTTCTGTTGTAGAGTTTTTTATGGCAGGGGACCACCAGATTGGCTTCCTTTTTTTGGAGGATAGCATCTTCGTTTTGTTGTGTATGGCACAATCCATCCACTAGTGTATGTGCTTATACAGTGCATTTATGTAAGATTCAGCAGTCATACCTCTATTTTCTGTCTGAATGAGTGTCGTGAAGTTTGCCACTTCTGTCTTAAGAAGCATGAAGTTGGCTTTGGAGTAGTTTTTGATGGTGGTTTCCTTAATGGGGGTGGGATATGGATGTCTAGGGTGATTAGCTTGTGGTTGGATCTGACCAGTGAAAAGTTGACCTCTGGTATGGAACACCGGTTACCCATATTGGTAATGACCAGGTCCAGGATGTTGCTGCCCCTGATAGGGGTGTGGACATGCTGATCCAAGGCATTGGAATTTATGAATTCCAGAAAACGTTGAGTGAATGAGTTGGTACATGAGTAGTTTTCCCAGTTGATGGTGGGGTAGTTGAAATCGCCCATAATTAAGGTATTGGGTTGTATCTTAATATTTTCCAGTATCTTAAGAAATGAAGAGTGGGAATCCTGGGGCATGGTGGGGATCTGTAAAAAGCTACAACCTGAATTGCAGTCTTGCCCAGTGTTAGTTGCACTTGGATAATTTTGGATGCATTATGTTGAGCAACTAGCCTGGAGGTGTGGATATCCTTAATGAATATGGACACGCCTCCACCTTTAGTGTTTTGGTCCAGGTTAGGTGGCTGAAAGGTGTGGTATGAATTATAGGCTGGTAATGCAGGGGTGCTCTCTGGTGCCTTGAACCAGGTCTCTCTCACTTACAGATGTCAATGGTCTCCATTTTAAGGAGTGCCTCTGGTGAGCGCATTTTGAGGTTTAGACTTCTAGCATTGAGTAGCATTACCCTCAGAGTTTGCTTCTTGTACCTGTTACGGTGGTGAATTTGGCATTTGAACCTTGCCTAAAAAAGCACTATAGGGATGGCAAGAGCCTTAGCCAGTATCCAGAATCCCAGGAGTGACAGGTGCAGGCCATCTCTGGAAACGCATAGTGGTCTGTCGACCATGTTGTCCCAGGCAGACAGATATTGGATCCCCATAGAATGACAACAGAAGCTTAGCCAATTGTTGAAGTCAATCATTTTGTCCATGTACTGTGGTATAATTCTGGGCGATGGCAGGATACTACTCAGGGATAGGGTCATACCTGCCTGGGCTACAAGATCCAAAGCTCCTCCATGTCTCTTTTCATGTAGTCCAGGGAGGTAAATCTCAGGTCAATCACACCAACATGGACAATGACAGAGTCATATTTGTACTTGTTGTGGAGTGACCTGAGTGTGTGCATTATGTGGCGGATCCTAGCACCCGACGGTCTGCTGAAAGTAACTTTCTCCTTGTTTAGCCTGGGGAGTGGGACATCAGTGTGCCTGACTATAGAGTCACCTATGACTAGTGTGTTGGGTACATTGTTTTGCCTTATGGGCTGAGGTTGAGTGGCACACTGATTTTGTGGGCTATGTGTCATTTGGGTAGTCTTGCGGGGTGGTGGTTTTCTGCGTTTCAGCTTGGGAGGCCTCTGTTGCTTGGGCAGATTTTTATTGAGAACCTCCATGAATATGGGTGTGTGCTTTGTGTTTCTATGTGTGGGTTTTGGTAGTGTGGGTTTTGAAGGACTATGTGTTGAGTGTGGTGTGGTACAGGTGTTAACCTTCTCCTCTTAACTGTCTAGTCCAGTCTTGGCTAGAGATGGCTTGGCTTCCAGTTTGGCTATATAAGTGCATCTCTCACAGTTTCTAGTGTTGGGTGGTAGGAAGAGGGGGTTGTCAGTGTACATGAAGCAATTGCTCTATTGCCCCAAGATGCCCAGAGTCATCAGATGAACAGGAAAAAACACTGGGAGCTGACCCATGGACTTGCCTGGATAGGTGCTTATTAATTTAAGTAGTTTTTCCCTCTTGACGAGTGAGGAAAGTCGAGTACTACAGTAATTTGTAGTTTATTTATTGCTTACAATGAGTTCTGAGCAAGTGCTGAGCACAAGGAAACAGTTTTGAATGCTGAAACTAAAAAACTGGCTAGTTCTAAGGGAAAATTTCAAGAGCAGACTTTCTGGCACCGGGAATACTTTAATTGTAGTTAAATGGCTCAGCACGATCTGCAAAAGTGTGCAAACATGTTTTTTTTAAAACAGAAAGATGAAAGAGATAGAAATAGCCCAAAATGGCCAATAAAACTACAGATTCTGAGCTGAAACCACTCCTCCAATGGCAGATAGGCTGCTCAAAGCTCACCACTCTCACTAATGAACAGAGAAGCTTCCTTCTATCTTAGTAAGGTCTGGGCAACACAGAAACTACAAAACAGCCCAGAATTCAGCGAGATCTGAAAACTGGACTCTACTGGTTATAGAAAGGTGGGAAACTAGTAGAGAGATAGGATGTTTTGGGGGGTTTCGAAAATTAAAACAGATGCAGTAATACAAACACTTTCAAGGCAGAAAAATGGCTAGCTCATTGAGTGTCTAGCCCTCAGCAATTAACCAGTTGAAAAACACTTAAAAACAATCAGTTAAAGTGCAAACAGTAACAGAATTTAAAAGCAGTTCAAATAAGTAGCAAAGTTAATAAAAATGCTAGGAATAATGTGGTTAGTAAAAATAAGCAATAAAAAGGAAAACAAAGGGCCCATAACCATACCAGAAGAATGTAGAGCCCCTGAAATCACAGACGCTCAGGTTAAAATGGCCCTCTCCAAAGCCAAAAAATACAGCATCAATGGGACCAGGCGCTATCCCAGGCTGCATCCTACATGAGCTCAAAGACGAACTAACCCCTCGCCTAAACACACTGTTCAAACTCAGCCTCTCCACAGGCTATGTACCTGGATAGAGTGGTGCACAGCAACAGTTATTCTGCTCCACAAAAGTGGAGCCACAACAGACCCTGGGAACTATTGCCCTATAACCCTACGCTTGGTCTGTAAGGCTATGGAGTGCATCATCATGGAACTCATTAACAGAGAGATTGGGAACCTCCAAACACTGGATCCTACCCAGTTCAGCTTTGTTAAGGGCAGATCATGCCTCCTAAACCTGGTGAACTTTTTTTGAGACAGTTACCAAGGCTATAGACAAGGGGAAGGAGGTACACACAGCCTTCCTAGACCTTGCAAAGGCTTTGACACCATTCCACAGTCAGGTGTTATAGACAAGCTCACCAGCCTGAACATAAACCCCATACATCACAAGATAAGTTGTAACTGGCTCACGGACAGAACCCACATGGTGAGAGTTGTGGGAGCTAGGTCCGACTCTAAACTGGTTACAAATGGCATTCCCCAGGGCTCAGTCCTAGGAACCCTCCTGTTCGGCATATACTTCTCAGAGGTACAGGCAAGCACAGGAGGACTATGGTTGACCAAGTTTGCAGACAACTGCAAACTAGGAGCTATAATTGACTCTCCGAATGACACAGACATCCTCCAAAAGCGTCTCACTGAGATGGATACCTTGTGTCAAAATTATGGCCTCAAGCTAAATACCATAAAGTGCATAGTCATCCCCTTTGGAAAAAACAAGGTACCCACAAACTACCACATAGGTGGTAGTCCCCCAAATATGGAAGACATAATAAGGGATCTGGGGACCCAAGAAGATAGTAATTTCACCTTTGATAATCGCATTGCCAAAGTGGTTGCAAAATCCTTCTATGCAGCCCACCTAATCACAAAAGGGTTTGCAACCAGATCAAAAGAGGTCATTGTGCCCCTCTACTCATCACTCATGAGACCCATCACAGAGTACAATGCCCCATTTGGGATGTACCTTACAAAGTACCTGCAACAGCTGGAAAGACCAAAGAAGTACTTCACCAAGATGATCACTGGCCTCAAACAGATGCCCTATGCAGCTTGACTGAAGAAACTCCAGCTGTACTCAGTTGCATACCACCTACTCAGAGGTGATCTCTGCCTGACATACAAGGCCATATCCAACCCAGAATTGATTGACATGCTCCACCTAAAGAAAACCATATCCCCTCGTGCCACATGCTCTAGGGGTCTAAACCTCACCACAACAATAAATTGGACATGCTGGAGGGATAGATTCCTATCCCAGAGACTTCCCATGCTTTGAAACAAGATTCCAATCTACATTAGGCAGAGCTCCTCCCTAACACTCTTCAAGAGAAACCTTGATGAGTGGATGGGAAACAGAAAGTTTACCCCGGGGATCACTTCAGTGGCTCTGCTGGACAGAGGCACAGGGAACTAATCTAAGGGGGCGGCGAAAGCCAACACATTCTGCATAGGCTTATAAATGCCTTCAGGCAGATAGCCTAGTACCTAGCTATGATCCTATGAACCTATGAGGTACTTAATCCACTCAAAGTCTCTCTTTTCTCCTTCTTCTGCTGTAGAACTCTGCAGGACACTCAGGCAGGCTCTTGCTGAGGTAATACCACCACAGGAATAGGGTGAACCAGTTTCAGTACAAATCAGAAACAAAAAAACAATGCCAGCAAATATATAAATAATTCAGTCAGGCAAAAATTAAGACAATGCAGAACTCTGAAAAGTTAAAGTGCCAAGAAATGAACTTATCAGAGATATATTTCCAGATTGTTTGAGAGCACTCTTCAGTCTGTTTCAATGGTGGATGGGGTAGACACAAACAGCAGGGGAATAGAAAGGCACTGGAATGCAAATTATTTGAACTACATTCATAAGAATTTCAAAAACTTCAGCTTAATGTCTCATTGGGAAATGGGGCAGATACAAAGAACAGGGGAACCAAAAGGTACTAGAATGCAACTACATGCAGGCAAATGATAAGCCGAACATAGAACTGTAGTATCAAAAGTAGAATATCAATAACTGGAAAGCATTGAAGCACAAATCCCAGAACAGAAAAACAAACTCTAATTTCTGATTTCTACTACAGTTTAAGGCACCAGGCAATGCATACATTTACCAGTAACACTGTTTATGGAAACAACACATTAATAAGTGATTACATAATGTTCCAGTCTGGCACTAGTCCTCAGTTCTGCCATGACTGTAAAAGAAACTACAAGACAAAGGCCCAGAGGGTTTAAAATACAAATGGCTAGATTTTACAAGAAATTCTGATTGTGGAGATAGAAGTGCAGTGCAATGCAGAAACACTGTCTTTCCACAACTGCAAATTAAGCTATAGCATAAAGGCTAGAGAACAAACTAAAACATGTAAACAGACACGGCAAAAAGTAAAAAAAAGTATAAAGAAGTATTACTTCATAGGTTGTTATACGTGCAACTTAAATATTTAAGCAGAATTGAAATAAAAGCTTTTTTCCATCTAGTTCACCATCCACACAAATTAACTCACAAAAAATAGGTTTCTTTTACCAGAGTTTTGGTAGTTTCCCTCTGTTATTTAGTATTTAACATACTTTACCCTTAGGAGTCCTGTTTGTTTAACTGGCTTTCTGTTTTTAGAATAGGAGGAAGAAGTGTATGGCTCTGTTCAGCTTCTCCTTTAACTTTTCTTTCAGTATAAGATTCCCCTATCTCTGTCTCTCCCTCACTTTCTACACCTACCTACTTTGCTCTATTATTATTAACCAAACAGATCTCTCTGATCCAATAACAAACTACTCCGAAATGTAGTAAAACCAACCCGTGCAGCAGGACAATTGCCCTACTCCTTTACTGTTGCCAAACTATAGAATAATCTCCCTCAATAAATAAGGTCTATCAGCAGTGCCCCTCACTTTAAGATATCCCTGAAACAACACCTCACCTCTTTTTGGCAATACAACTGCACTAAGATGTAGTTCCTATAGCTGAACCCCCTTTCTTGCCTCCTCCCACCCCGTGTCTTCCCTGTCTTGCTCTAAATATCCTCATTCATGTACTCTCCCACCCTGAAAGACTTCCCTTCTACATTTAACATTTCAAGTAGTGCTAGATACTCTTACCTCAACATTGGTGTTTCTCAATTTCTAAACTTCACTTTAGGTTTAACCTTCTGGCATCTGGCCTATTCAGACCTCCTAGATAGTATTATCTTACATCTAGCATAGATACACACAAAGTTTTTCCTATCTCTAGCTGGACCTACTGTTCAATGTTACTGTTATTGAACCATGATATTCCTTTCTAAGGTCTCGTGCTGTTTGCTGCTCTGTTATTACTATTTCTTAGCCCTAGATTGTATGTTCCTTTATTGAAACTCTACTTTGCTGCTCAAATGTAACATTATGCTTTACAGTTTATGTATTATGTTTGTCCCATATGAGTTTAAATTTATGCATAATGTTTGTCTCATATGATTCTTTATTTATGTATGTTTGCCTCATATGATTCTATGTTTGCACTGTGTA
This sequence comes from Protopterus annectens, assembly GCF_019279795.1. NCBI lineage: Eukaryota > Metazoa > Chordata > Ceratodontiformes > Protopteridae > Protopterus > Protopterus annectens. The sequence continues at coordinate 1,756,916,424 of NC_056732.1, read as the reverse complement.
AGAGTTATAATCTGTCTGGAGCTTTTCTCCCTGGGCCTCCACTGAAAATGGACTCACTTTGGCCCAGTGGAATACCCTGGTAAACAAATGTAAATAAAATAAAATAAATAAATAAAGAAATAAAGAACCTTTCCTGTCAGTCTCCACAACAGCTTCTTTAACTATTTTAGCAAATGAAGTCTTTGGCAAGACTCAGTATCAGATTTGTCTAAGCCTCCGCCAAAAGCCAAATCTCCTTTCCTTTTGTCTCATCTAGTCCTACACCCTTTTCATTACTGTGGCTATGCATTTCTGGTAATAAACATGTTAGGGCTACCCTACATATCTTCTGTAGCTCTTTATATTGAAAGAAATCTTCAGAAATCATGATCACATGTGGATGTCACAGTTGTTTTTCCTGTGTCATCGGTTACTTCATCTTGTCTCCATGTGCACATATTATTCTGTTTATTAATTGTGTTATGCTTTTTAAAGATATTGCAATCTAATTCATACTCACGTTTCATGAGTCCATCAACCCTTGCTTCTCCTTCTGTTTCACCACAGCATTCCATTTAACAACTTTAGTACCATCACACAGGACCGTAAATGTAGACTTTGCGCTCTAGTAGTCAAAAGTTCATCATTATCACATTCCATAAGCATATTTTTGGCACAACCTGATGGCTGGCATTAACAGTTTTTATGGGTATAGAGTTGTTGTCAGTAACTGCACACAATTTTGCTATGTTACATTTTCTAGTAAAGTCAAGACAGGGCAACTCAGATGGCATCATTTTTTTCTTGTTTACAGGAAAAGCATATTTAGGTAAAGGTTTGTCATTAGCCTTTGGTTCATACAAGTATGACTTGGGGTTTGCAGTTTCACCTAATGATAAATGCTGTTCTAAAACAATTAAGTCTTTAGAAGACAGAGAACCCCACTGCACCACTGTGTGACCTATATTCTTATAAATTTATCTGAGGCCATGACTTTGGAAATTTTAGTTACATTATTTACAAGAGCTTCTAACCAACATGTCAAACTATGCATTAAATCAGTCATTTGTGTCTTCACTGTCCAGGTGAAAAAAATGAAGGGACTGTCCTTCAGGTGAAATCACATTATGCATCAGTATTCTCAAGGTCCATGGGTTCACAGTTAAGTATGGGACAGTATCATGCCTACTCATCTTGGGTCAGGTTTTCTCCAACTATGTAACTCTCAGATATAAAAAAACAAGTCTCCACATTGTTTTCTGTTCCAAGTTTTACATGGGTGAACTAGGGTTTGGGACTCTCAATCAAGTGGATGCACATTTTGGGAGGACAGATATCTTTTGCTTGCGATCCATTAAGTTTTTAACTAACTGCATATTTTTTCAGAGGAGCAAAGTGCAGTCCACCAAAGACTTTTTTTTCATTTTGAATAGCAGTACAAAGGAAATGTAATTCCAGTACACATAAGGTTTTAGCTTCACAGAAACAAATCATCACCTATATCAAATTTCTTGTTAGTGAAACCCTTCTTATAACCATATCTATCTTTTTGTCAGGGTAAATCACCATATGGGCATAAGAGTTTTAGGCTTATCACCCAGTTTATCATACAAGTCAAGAGAATGTAAGGTCAGTTTTGCATGCAGTCAGTAGTTACATTTTCCAGAGGTATAATTACATGTGTTAATTGCTATGGTGGGGAAGAATGATTCAGACAGAGCACCTGTATACAGGTAGCTGGCTTGAAAACTTAGAGTGTATAATAAAACTATGGGCCAGTTTCCAAAAGAGTTGTTTTCAGTGTAAGTCTGCCCTAATTTTGAAAAGACTTGCTCTCAGTGTAAGTGATTTACTTTGGTGTAAGGCCTATTTGTAAACAGGCTTACACTGGGAGATGGTTTCTAAAAGACATGTTCCCAGTGTATGTGGTCACTAACACTTAGAGCAGTTGTTTGGAATCAGGCCATATATTTTGCCTTTGTTCTTTACTAACACAGCATCTGGTGGTGCTCAGGCTGACTGTAACTCTGATTGTCTTGACAAACTTCAGCTCCTGCTCTATTTTTAGTTTTAAGTGTAAAAAGCACTTTCCTAGGAGCATGAATGACAGTACGTGCCTAAGTTGAAATCATTGTATATACACAGACTGTAGAAATCTTACCATTTAAAACAGATCAGCACATTGCTTCAGAGAATAATATCTATCTTAGATAACATACATTGAGCCATGTCATTTATTTTTCTCCACTTGGAGAGCATGTAGAGAAGTGCTGATTACAGAAACAACGTTATTACATGTGCTTGCAACAGTGGGTTACTTACCAATGAAATAATGTATTATATATTTTACTGAAAGCTGGCTGACTCTGAACTGTGGCAGTTTGAGTATTATTCATTTAATCATTCTGATTATCTCTACAACTTTATTGTCAATCCTGTCAAACTCTTTCACAGAATGGTGTCACGGCCTGTCTCTATATGCTCCCAGTATACATCAGCTGGACACTGTGACACTTTTGAGTATTAACTATCACATTTTACAACACAAATTGCATTATTTTGAATCTTGCCTACATTACAGGCCTGATTTCAAAAGATTTGTTCTCAGTGTAAGTGACCCCTTACACTGAGAGCAAGCTGAGAGCAGGTCTTTTAAAATCTAACCTCAGTATAAACCCGTTAATAGATAGGCCTTAGACTGAATAAGTCACTTACACACTGACAGCAAGTCTTTCAGAATCAGGGCAGACTTACACTGACAGCAACTCTCTTGGAATATGGTCTTCAAGTCTTTTTACCATGCAACATGCTGGAAAAACCTTCAGGCTCAACATAACTAGCTGTTTTGACTTAGCATACAATAACAGCATGAGCTTCTTGATTTAATATTCACACTTCAGGCAAACATGGCCCCAAGTAAGCAGTTTCAGCATTAATATGCATGCACCAAACTTACACATTTGTACTATTTAAATTTGGCATTACAGTGTTATGTTGCCCTTTACAGAATATTTAGTTTTAATGCAAATGATCTGCCTTTTATCTGTGGCTTTTCTGACCAGATGTCACTTCGGTTTTCCTTTTCTGTTAGGATTGACTCCACGCATTCATTCTGGCATGCACTGCAAGTATTTTAACCTCAGTACAGAAAACACTTGTGTATTTTTTATAATTAATTGACAATAGATTGTTTTTCTTGTAGCTCGCACACTGAGCTGTTCCTAGGCCAACCCGCTCCATTTGCCCTCACACTCACTTCAGTACCCTACCCTACCCCATTCTCACCCTCCCCCATCCCCCAGTAATTTATACTTACCTAGCCACTCCCTCTCCTATCTTCAACCAATCACAGCAGATTGTCCTAATTACTAGACACTCCCAAAAGTCCCTCCTAGCAAACCAAAGCCCAACTCCTTTAATTGAACTGCCCCACATATCCTTTCTCAGTCATCTCTGAACTATAACTAACTATACTAACACTCCCTAACAACTCACATATCATGGCCAAGAAAAATACTACAACTAAAACAACTAACCTCCACCCCCATGCACTACAGACAGCAGACAAGCTTACTCATAACCCTGCTAATAGTTCTAGTTACAATCACATTTGGTACTACCTACCATAGCAACCTAACATAACCAACCGCCCTACAAGCTACCTCTCATAATTACCCTTAAAGATCTAAACATGCAAACATCTCTATCTCCTGCACTTTAATTAACATCTCAGCTTTTCTACACACACACTACAAACTACTTTCTCACCCACAAATATCAACACTCTCAGAAAATTACACATACTGAAATTCTTAAAAACTCTATCCATAATTCCATCTAATTTAGCATGCAGTGGAGATGTTCACCCAAATCCTGGGCCATCCTGTATGTAGTACAACTCCCACACAGACAACAGCAACCTTTCCCACTCAACAACCATACCCCCTAGACATACAAATTACATTTTACTACTTAATGTTAATATAAGAATTATCAAAAACAAAATATAAGAACTACATGCAAACCTTGCTCTTTACTCCAGACATTGTTCTTATCACTGAGACATGGTTAAAATGAGGTACTTTGACCAATGAAATCCTGCCACCAGGATACATCATTCATAAAGACAGGTTAGTTAAAAGAGTAGGCGGGTTAGCTCTTCTCTTCAAAACCCAACTATCCTTAGAAACCTTGGACACTAAAGCTCAGACATTTGATAATGCAGACCTCCTACTTACACGATTGATCATTAACCCTGGGAAACCCATAAACATAATTGACATCTATATCCTGCCAGGAGACAATACACAGACACTAGAACACATGCTTCATTGGGTATCTGGAAACCTTACTCAAGAAACAATAATTTTGGGTGATTTTAACATAGACAGGGCTGATTGCTCTTCCCAAACCCCAAAGAAATTTTATCAGCCTGCACGGCTTTGCCCAGCTCATTCAACACCCCACATGATATAAGAAAACATCAAACAGGCAATCAATACTAGATTGGATATTAACAAATAGGCCCACCCTATCATTTCACTGTGGCTGTCTACCAGACAGCCTTAGTGACAATCTCCCAACCTATTTACTCAGACAAAATATCAATCCAACCAAACAAATTACTTATCAACACATAAGGAATAAAAAAATCTTAATCTCAATGACCTCATATATAATCTCAAACACTGTAACTAGATGCCAGTCACCCATCTCCCTCTAGAAGAAGCCGTACACTATTTTAATACCACCTACCTATCTATCCTGGATGCCCAAGCCCCCAACTGGACTATTAGAGTCAAATCAAACTTCATGCCATGGTTAACTAAAGAAACTAGATCCCTCCTACAGTCAAGAGATAAAGCCTGGAAACATTGGCACACAACCAAGTCTCACTTAGTACTACAAACCTATTGCAAACACAGAAATCAGTCAAAGAAAGAAATGAAACAGGATAAAATGAATTACTATTCCAAAGCCCAAACCAAATACCGCAATAATCCACAGAAATTTTCGAGAGACATAAACAATATACTCCAGCCAGGCAAAGTTAAAACACCCCCTCCTACTACACCTAGTACTAATGACAAAATTGCCACCCAATTCAATACATACTTTACTGAGACTATCCTAGCACTGTACACTAAACCAAACCCTTCTACAACCTCAAACTATTCTCCACCAAACAATATCAAAAACTCATTCTCACTGCAACCAGTGCCAACATACATAATCAAATAACTTTTTAAAAAAATAAAGCCAATAACCCTAGCAGCAGACAACTTACCAGTAGACTTTCTAAAATTAGCTGCCAATGCCATTGCCTATCTAGTATCCATTCTTATTAATAGATCCAAAACTGAACACCAAGTCCTCAACATACGGAAAATTTCACATATAATACCAGTTCATAAAGGAGGCCCTTCCACTGACCTCTCTATCACCCAATAGTGATCCTATCACCACTTTCAAAAATCCTTGAAAGAATCGTCCATAAACAAATTATAGACTATCTGCATACTAACAAACTACTAACCAATACCCAGCATGGCTTCCGACCATATCACAGTACAACTACCGTGCTAATGTCATTTACTAACACTGTCAACCTTCATAGAAATAATGGTAACTATGTATCCTCTTATCTTTTTAGAGCTATCAAAAGCCTTTGATATGGTCTCACACAGCAAACTCCTAAATGTCCTCTCTAAACTTAACCTGTCCTATTCTTTATGTGTATGTCTTGCTATATATGATGAGACTTTCAGATATTAATTTCTATTGAATGTATTATAAGAATTGAATTTTTGATGAAATGCTACCATCTACTGGTGAGTTGAGGTATATAAACTAATTGAGGTAAAAAACTTTTTGGCACCTTTTCTTATATTTAAATGATGAGAAATGTTACTGAATATGTCTGATGAAGGATTTTTGGAGTAACCTGAAAGCGCTTACACTACTGATTTGAACTGCCAATTGTTTTAGTAAAAGATCATGAATTTGAAGAGCTGTGGTGGTACCAGGCGTATTTTTTTCTTGGATATATAATCTTTGCTGCTGACACTGAAGGTACTTTTGTCCTTTTAGCTGCCTATTGGATTTTTGAATAGTATTGTTATTTTTGGCAGTGAAAGGGACATGGCTAAAGGAAATGCTTCTGAAATTGATGCACCATGTGAAGGTAATAAGACTGCCAATGCTAATGAAGTTTTTGAACGCTTATTAAAAGCAGAAACCAATGTACTATTACAGTTTCATAGAACTGAACTTTCAAATGTCAATGAAAATGAACAACATAATGCACATACAATTAATGTTCTGCAATTGACACGCAAAATGGAGAATCTAGTAGTTAAACTAAAAAATGTGCAATGGCAACGGAAGCACATGGAGGCATGTCTCTGCTTCCATTTTGTTCCAAGAGGGCTCAGAATTTTAAAGATGCCCTCATATGGCAGTCTATATCCAGAACGTTTAACCAAATAGCAGCAACTTAACATTGATACTAGCTTTTCATATATGAAGGTACTCAATGAACAGTTTAAAAAAATTGAAAATTATATTAACCATGAAATAATGATCCTACAGACTGAGATGACATCACAAATGACTGAAAGAGATTCTATAGTGTTTCATGAGGACATACTATCGCATATAACCATTTTGGAGCATAGATTGCTCTTAGATAAAAAGAAGAAACTTGAACGCGATCTCAAGGATTTCAGTGTCGCCAATGTGTTCTCTTGGCTGCGAGAGTGAAGGGAAACAAGAGAACCAGTTGCGACCATGTATTTGAACCAACCTTCTTTTGGGAACCAATCAAGAAGAGCCAAATTAACCAATGCCCCCTTTCAAATCTCAGAGAAGCGGAGATATGAAAATGGATAAGATAGCATGGAAACCAACATGCAGGGTAGCAGAGAGGCAGAGACCATGCATTTGGAACAGCGATTGTCCTGTAATGGGACAGACATCATGCAAGCATCCAGTTTGTGCAACTATAATAGAAGAGAGGAGTCTTTGATGTTGGAGAACCAAGCGACCAATAACACAAATGTGGAGAATAAGCAAATTAATGCTACTAACTCGATTGACTCTTCCTCCATAACAAGAGATGTTAGAAGAAAACAAAATGTTATAAAAACAACGGAACCTGTTTTGGAATTGTTTTTTCATCAATTTCCTTTACCAATTCGAGACCAGAGAAAATGGACACCACTCAGGGGCAGCAGAAAACGGAAGATATCAGAAGAGCATATATTGCTACAGAACAAAATGCAAAGGCAAGTGAATCAGAGTTAATAGTTAATCTGTACAAATATGAATTGAAAGACTCTGAGAAGTCACTTTTAAATAGAGGGTTATCCTTTATACCATCTAAAGGAACTGATGTTACTGATTTTATTCTTGAAATCAAAATGTTTGTAGGGAATGTGGCCTTAAAATTGCTTTATAAAGATGATAATAAAAACAGACAGTTTTTGTTTAAGAAACCAAGTATGTTTATACCTAATATGCATCCACTTTTAGAAGCATTTGAACAGGCATGTGAAAGAGACGCCATGCAGATGTCTAATAATAAGAAATATAATGATACTTAACTTTTTTAACTTAAATAAGAATGAACGCGAAGCACTTGTTAGTTTAAGTAATAATGATCAAATAGTTATAAGACCGATAGATAAAGGTGGGGCTGTTGTTGTTCTTGATAAATGCTATTATGAAAGTGAGATTCGATCAATGCTGAATGATGATACTTATCGACTGATAAATGGCATACAATTAAATAAAATAATTAGTAATATGCACAGTAATCTTTATGATTTATTGATGTGTGAGGTAACTGACCATGATTTGTATAAATATTTTTTAGTTGAGTTACCTACTATCCCGAACTTTAGAGGGCTACCAAAAATTCACAAAGACATACATAATCCTAAGATGAGCCCTATAGTCTCTAGTAAAGGTTGGCTAACAGAGCCACTTTCGATATATATAGAAAAACAGCTTATGGAAATAGTACAAACTATTAATACAATAACTAGGGACACCCATGAATTTCTTAAAAGCATGTCAGAATATACACATAATATGATGGATTTATCAAATATTTGGCTTGTAACATTAGATGTGAAATCTTTATTTACGATGATACCTAATGAAGAAGGCCTTGAATTTTTAAGGCAACTATTATGTGCAAGTAAGATGACAAGTTCGATTAGAATGAGATGCATGTTGCTGCTGGAGTTAGTTTTAGAGAACAATGTTTTTATGTATGGTAATGAATATTATCTACAAAAAAGGGAGTTGCCATGGGAACACTTTGTGTAAATTCGTATGCAAATTTGGTCATGGTCCAATGGGAGAAAATGTACATTCTAGATACAGAATATGGTAATAAAATTAAATACTACAAGAGATTTGTGGATGATATCTTTTTCCTATGGGAGAGGAGTGAGGTTGATCTGCAAGCATTTATTTAATATATAAATCAAACCACTAATTTCTTGAAATTTGAAGTGAAATGGTCAAAAACAGGAATTGAGTTTCTAGATGTACTTATTAATAAAGAGAATAATAGATTTACAACCAGATTATACAGAAAGAGCTCTAGGAAAAATGGTTTGCTTCACTGTACAAGTATGCACCCAAAGCACATCTATCAGAATATAGTAATCAATCAAGGAAGGAGGGTATCTAATTTAACTAGTGATGATACAATATGTGAACAAACGCTGAATCTCCTTAGTGATTAATTTGTTGCAAGGGGATATTCCAATCAGGAAGCTGGGATATTGAAGGATATGAACAAGGTAGATAGATTAGGAAAGGGAAGACCTTATTTTAGAAAAAGAGATACTAATGCAGCAATATCAACACAAATAGATACGCAGTTGACTCATACCAATCAACAAATAAGATTGAATATATCATATTCCAACAATAATAAAATGATAAATAAAGTGATAACAAATAAGTGGTCCATTTTGACCACTAGTGAAGAGATACACGCTATTGTTGGCTTTAATCCCAGATATAGTTATAGCAATAGTAAATCCCTAAAAAGGTTACTATGCTATGAAGAAAATAATATGGGTAGGGTGGCATATAGTAGACATGGAGCCTTTCCTTGTAGGAACTGCAATCAGTGTTCCTACATGTCTGGTTCTAATAGCTTCACACATCCAGAGAATGGTAAGATATATGTCTTTAAACATTATTCAGACTGTAAATCTAGGGTCCTCATCTATTAAGTTAGTTGTGAGAAATGTACACTATACTATATAGGTAAAACTAATAGAACCTTAAGAGAAAGGGTGAGGGAACACATCTATGCTATTAATCGGGAGGATGAAACAACTGCTTTGGCCAAATACACACTTGACAATGATTTAAGTCACAAGTTTAAATTCACAGTTGTTGCGTCTTTTGGCTTTTCCCGGTTAGGGGTCGCCACAGCAGAACTCCGGTCTGCTAATGATTGGTAGTTGATTTGTACATGCCGAGTTACCAGCCCTGATGCACAACCTTCAACGAAGGTACGCCCATTCAAGCATGTCTCCACGCAGAAGACGCTCTAGCTGAGAATTGAACCGGACAGTGTCTGACTATGAGGCGACAACGCTACCGCAGCACCACCACCGTGGATACAAGTTTAAATTCACAGTAATAGAACTAATTAACAGGAGTAAGAGACTAGGAAACATCAAGAATCACACAGAACAACATGAAATTAAATGGATAATTAGAATGCAGTCAGAAAAAGGAAAGGGGCTGAATGATAGGGTTTCTATTAAACCCTTCCTGAGAGATAGACCTTTAAAACACTAATTTTGTACCCAGGAGAAAATCAGCCTTTAGATATTACACAAGTGCATTTTCACATTATATATGTATTTTAGTATATGAGATACAAGGGTTACATATTATTTATATATTTTTTATATATTTTTATATATATATTTTTATATGTATTATGAATATATTGAATATATCTTTATGTGTATGCATTTCTATATATGATGAGCCTTTCAGATATTCATTTCTACTGAGTGTATTATAAGAATTGAATTTTTGATGAAATACTACCATCTAGTGGCAAGTATAGGTATATAAACTAACTGAGTTAAAAAACATTTTGGTGCCTTTTCTTATATTTAAATGATGAGAAATGTTACTGAATATGTCTGATGAATGGTTTTTGGAGTAACCTGAAAGCACTTACACTACTGATTTGAACTGCCAATTGTTTAAATAAAAGATTGTGAATATGAAGAGCTGTGGTGGTGCCAGGCATATTTTTTCTTGGACATACTTTACTGAGGCTATCCTAGCACTGTCCACTAAACCAAACCCTTCTACAACCTCAAACTATTCTCCACCAAACAACAAAAACTCATTCTCACTGCAACCAGTGCCAACAGACATAATCAAATAACTTTTTAAAAAATTAAAGCCAATGACCCTAGCAGTAGACAAAGTACAGTTTTGTACCTACCATAAATGTAGATGTCCGATAGGTATGCATCTGCAATCCTTACATATGGGTTGTCCTGCCTCAGGCAGCCCTTCGGTCAGCCGGATTCCAAAGTCTGGGTCCGGCATCGGCTGATGTCGCCCTCTCCCCGACGTCAGAGCGCCTGGGGTATAAAAGCGTCAGCCAACGCCATCTTCCTCAGTTTTTCTTGCCCCAGATGCCAGGTGCCCTCTAAGGAATGCTAAATTTGGAGAGATGCAAAAAATTCCAAACATGCACAGTAATATAAAACAAATACACCATAATAGATATCCCCAGCTAGCTATAAGAGGGATAAGTACCCAGGAAATACCACAGAGGGGAAGGAGGGAGGGTTAACCTGACTGCAGATGCATACCTATCAGACATCTACATTTATGGTAGGTACAAAACTGTACTATGTCCTTCAAGGATGCATCTGCAGTCCTTACATATGGGTAGAATATCATAGCCAAGCTGGGGGAGGTAGGATCTAAGAAAAAGATGGTGTAGCTAAAATGCCCTGCAGGACTGCCGTAGCAAAGCCTGCTCTGGATCTGGAATATAAGGGTAAGTTGTAGTGCTTGGAAAAAGTATGCACGGAGCTCCATGTAGCAGCTTCTAAAATGTCCTTGGTAGCCACCCCTCTTAGGAAGGCTGTGGAGGTGGCTGTGGCTCTGGTGGAATGAGGTCTAATGTTAGCTGGCACAGTTTTGCCATGAAAATAGTAACAGAATCGAATGCAATTCCCTATCCATTTTGAAATTGTCTGCTTGGAAATTGCTTTTCCTTGTACACCAGCAGCATATGCTACAAACAGCTGGTCAGTTTTTCTGCAAGTCTTAGTTCTGTCCAGGTAATAGCGTAACTGTCTGTGAATGTCCAGGGTATGCAGAAGTTTCTTCCCTTTGTTTTGTGGATTTGGAAAGAAGGTAGGCAGGTGAATAGCTTGGTTCAGTGAGACCCTGGATACCACCTTTGGCATGAATGAAGGATTGGTTCTCAATGAGACTCTGTCCTGATGGAAAAAAAGAAATGGTTGTACTGCCATGAGGGCCTGCAACTCAGATACTCTTCTTGCTGAGGTTATGGCCAGAAGGAAGGCAGTCTTCCAAGACAGGAACTGTAGTTCTGAAGATGCTGCTGGTTCAAAGGGAGGCAGAGTTAATTTTTCCAACATGAAGTTAAGGTCCCATGTAGGCACTGGTGGTTTCCTTGGAGGATTGATGTTTTTAATTCCCCTTAGAAACTGCCTTAGGAGAGGATGAGAGAAAACAGGTGGACCAGTATTGTATTCTGCTGAAATTGCTGAAGCATGAATTTTTATGGAAGAGTAAGAAAGGCCATTGTGGAGCATTTCTGCCAAGTATTCCAGGATATGTGCCATGTTCATCACTGTCGCATCTAGGCCCTTTGTGGTGCTCCAAGTGCGAAATCTTTTCCATTTTGCTGAATATGCCTTTCTTGTGGAAGGCCGGCGAGCTTCCATGATGATATCCTTCACTCTGTTGGATAGCTTATCCTGGTGAGGAGTCAAGGTATTCTCCAGGCTGTCAGCTGCAAGCTTTTCAGGCTGGAGTGCAGAGTTTTGTAATTGTGCTGAGTCAGAAGAAGTGGCCATTGTGGTAGAGGCCACGATTTCGTGCGTGACATGCTCCTTAACAGTGGATACCAGTGCTGTCTTGGCCAGTCCGGAGCTATCAGAATCACTTTTGGCTGCTCTGTCCTGATCTTCAGTAAGACCTTGGTCATTAATGGAAGAGGTGGAATTGCATGCACTGTTAGAGTATTCCAGCTGAAAGAGAGGGCGTCCACTTTCCATGCTTGTGGGTGGTATGTCCTTGAGCAGAATTTCTTCAGCTGATGGTTGTGGTGAGAGGCAAAAAGATCTATGTCCGGCCTCCCCCATAATTGTGTTATCTAAAGAAAGATGTCTGGGTGCAGCATCCATTTGTGTGGATCCATGATATTTCTGCTTAGGCTGTCCGCCAGTATATTGTCTTTTCCTGGCACAAACTGGGATTGTAGCTTTATATTGAGTTTTAGGGAAAGTTCCCAAAGATTCATTGCCAGCCTGCAAAGAGGGTAGGAATGGGTACCTCCTTGCTTGTTTATGTACCACATAACTGTGGTATTGTCTGTCCTTATTAGCAGGTGGCCTTGATGCAGTAAGTGTTTGAAGGCCTCGATTTCATGTATCGCTGCCAGCATTTCCTTTTGGTTTATGTGCATGCGCAATTCTTTCTGTGATCATAGTCCTTGAATGCATCTGCCCTCCATGTGTGCTCCCCATCCATGGTCTGAAGCATCCGTTGTAATGGTTTGGCTGATTATTGGTTTGCTGAAGGGCAGACCCCTGTTTGACTGGCTTGCTTGAGCCCACCACAGAAATTCCTTTTGAAGGCATGGAATGAGTGGTATCAAAGCTTCTAGGCTGTGACTGTGCTGAGACCATAAACTCCTTAGGTACCATTGTAGTTTCCTCATATGCAGCCTTGCTTGTGGAATCAGAAGAATGCAAGATGCCATGTAGCCCAGGGCCTGCAGGATTTTCCTTGCAGTCAGCTGAGTTTGTTTTGTCAGATTTTCGAAATAATCCGGTAGTTGTCTTTGTTTTTCTTCTGTGAGAAAAGCCATTTGGGTGGTTGTATCTAGTTTTGCACCCAGAAAAATTATTCTTTGGGATGGAACAAGTCTTGATTTGTGAATGTTGACTGCATATCCCAAGGCCTGTAGTAGGTGGATGGCATAATTCAAGTGTTTTACCAAAGTTTGTTGGCTGTCCGCTTGTATAAGGCAGTCGTCCAGATATGGGTATATTTGAATCCCCTGAAGTCTGCAGTGTGCAATTACTGATGCCAGGCATTTCGTGAATACTCTGGGTGCAGTAGATAAGCCAAAGGGCAATGTTGAGAATTGATAATGCTCTGAACCTGCAAGAAATCTGAGGTGTCTTCTGCAACTTTGTCTGATAGGGACATGCAGGTATGCCTCCTTGAGGTCTAGAGTTACCAGCCCAGACCCCTTGCCCAGCATGGGAAGGAGTTGCTGTAGGGTCAGCATTTTGAATTTTGGCACAATGAGATAAGTATTCAGTGCGGACAAGTCGAGAATAGGCCTCCATTGTTTTTCTTTTCTTGGGACAAGGAATAGTCTGGAATAAAATCCTTGGCCTTGTTCTGTGAGAGGAACCTTTTCTATAGCTTTCATTTGCAATAGGTTGGAAATTTGTTTTAAAGCCTCTGCTCTTTGATTCGGTGGCAGGTTTGGCATGCCTTTTCTTTTTGGTAATGTATGAAAATGGAACCTGTATCCTTTGTCTATTATTTGCAGTGTCCATTTTTCCCTTGTAATAATGTGCCAATTTTTTGAGAATAAAGATAGCTTTCTGCCCAAAGGTGCTTCCAAGTGAGCCCTGGTTGGTGGGGTCAAGGTAAAGTCATTGAGTCTGTCCTTGTGCAGCAGTTGTAGGTCCTGCACTACCTCTCTGGTTAGGAGGCTGCCATTGACGTCCTCTGTAAGAGCCTCTAGCTTGCCCTCTACCTCTGGCACGCCTGTTTTTGCCTCTTTGAAATCTCTCTGTGTCTGGAAAGGACCAATTCTTAGAGGGCCAATTTCTACTGAATCTTGGTGGTTGGACCTGGAGAAAATCTTTGACTGTTTGTACAGATTTAGCCTTTTCCTCAAATTTCTTTAAGACCTCCTGAGCAGTGGAGCCAAATAACTTTTGTTTTTCCAGTGGCGCATCCAGAAGCTTTGCTTTAACATGATCTGGCAGAGTTTGTTCCTTCAGCCAAGCATGCCTACGTATGACTGCACCTATCATTGCTGACCTACATGAAGCTTCTAATGCATCATAACCACACTGCAAGAAATGGTTGCTAACCTGTTGGGAGTTATGTACCAGATCCTGAAGTGACTTGCGATCTAGGGGTTCAGGTGAAGACAGTTTTTTATGTAATTCATCTAACAAATACTCTTGGTACTGTATCATATGGAATTGACAATTCAATGCCCTCATAGAAAGAGTGGAAGAAGTATACACTTTTTTACCCCATCTCTCTAAAGCCCTGGACTCCCTTTCAGAGGGGAGAGGATTTTTAGTAGTGACAGTTGCAACCCCTTTAGGGCCCTGGGAAATAGTTTCTGGGTCAGCAGAGTGGGCCTTGTAAAGGAAATGATGTGAGTCCGGGACCCTGTAGTACCTAACGGGTTTGACAGGAGCCGGAGGAAGGGAGTAAGGGGTAATGCTAGACTCAGAGTACACATCATCAATGACATTCAAAACAGGAGGAATAGCCAAAGGTCTATGCTGAGGTAAATGCAAAAAAGTCCTTAATCTCTTCCTGGAATCAGAGAATTCCTGGCCCTGCCATTTGAAATACTCTCTCATGGAGTGAAGGGTCTCCCCAAAGGACAGCTCTTCAGGAGGGGAGGCCGAGGGAATAGATTCATCTGCATCAGAATCCTCGTAGGCCGTGAAGGCCTCCTCCTGGTAGTCTGAGAGAGCAGAGCCATTTGAGGCCTCATCAGAGGACTGGGGATCAGTGGGCTCAACCCTGGGCCTTTTGTCTAGAGGAGGGTGAGAGCCCCTGTCCGGATGTGGTTGAGAGCCCCTAATTAAGGAAATAAGGTCCTCAGCTAAACTTAAAATCTGTGAACCTGTAGTGGATCCCTGAGGAATAGCCTTGGGAGGCAGAGATTTTGGCTGTTTAGAAGCTTTAGCCCTTGTGAATGCCTTTATGGACATGGATGCAGGAGGCCTGGCTGCCCACGTGCTGGCGTAGTTTTGTCTAGGGAAATGGTGTCGGATGATTCCAGAACACTGGTTTCTGAGGGAAATTCTATAACCGACTCAGAAGAGGCCTCCGGGGCCGAGGTCGTCGGTTGAGCGGTTTCGACGGTCGGAAGTACCAAGGACTCGGTTTCAGCTGAGACCGAGACACTCGCGGTAGGCCTAGGCGTGGTTTCAGTCGAAACCACGGACCGCGTGTGTCGGTCCTTGTCCTTCCATTTTTTGGTTAAATGAGAAGTCAGAGTCTCCGACGGCATATTATAACAGTAACTAGCCCCAAAAAATTCCTCTGCAAACTCCGCCCGATGCCTAAGAGTGCGTCGGTTGAAGGAGGCACAGGCTGTGCAGGCTGAGACGTCGTGGTCTGGGCCTAGGCAAGGGAGGCAGTAAGAATGGAAATCCTTATGAGGTATTTGTTTCCCACAAGTTAAGCAATTATTAACTTTAAGCGTTTGATCTGACATCGGCTGAGGCAAGAAAGAGTCCCCAATGGGGTACTTATCTTTTGAAGTCTTTGGTAGCTGAAGTTACAGGAGCTGGCCGACCGGCACTTGCAAACTGCTTCTGCTTCGGGCACCACACGGCAAGAAAGACTGAGGAAGATGGCGTCAGCTGACGCTTTTATACCCCAGGCGCTCTGACGTCGGGGAGAGGGCGACATCAGCCGACGCCGGACCCAGACTTTGGAATCCGTCCGACCGAAGGGCTGCCTGAGGCAGGACAACCCATATGTAAGGACTGCAGATGCATCCTTGAAGGACATCTTACCAGTAGAAAACTTACCAGTAGACTTTCTAAAATTAGCTGCCAATGCCATTGCCTGTCCAGTATCCATCCTTATTAATAGATCCAAAACTGAACACCAAGTCCTCAACATATGGAAAATGTCACATATAATACCAGTTCATAAAGGAGGCCCTTCCACTGACCTCTCTAACTATCACCCAATAACGATCCTATCACCACTTTCAAAAATCCTTGAAAGAATCGTCCATAAACAAATTATAGACTATCTGCATACTAACAAACTACTAACCAATACCCAGCATGGCTTCCAACCATATCACAGTACAACTACCGTGCTAATGTCATTTACTAACACTGTCAACCTTCATAGAAATAATGGTAACTATGTATCCTCTTATCCTTTTAGAGCTATCAAAAGCATTTGATATGGTCTCACACAGCAAACTCCTAAATGTCCTCTCTGACCTTAACCTGTCCCATTCTACCCTTGCCTGGATCCAGGACTACCTAAATGGGCATCACCAAGCTGTACTCTGGCAACAATCACTATCACCCCTCCTACATGTAACTTTAGGGGTCCTACAAGGATCACTCTTAGGCCCATAACTCTTCTCCATCTTCACTAATAACCTGCACACCTCAACCCCACAAGTATCACTCATTCAGTACACAGATGACTCAACAGTCATCTGTGCTGCTATCACCACAGAAGAACTTGAAAAGTAACACAACAATCCTTCCAAGCAGTAGAAACAGGGCTAAGCAATTCACAGTTAATTTAATCCCCCCCAAAAAACAAACATGATATTCCAACCAACCAAATCAAATGCAGCTCTGTGCTCTTTTAGCATATCCTCATTAGACAGCACAAACATCTCTCCCTCACCTCATACCAAGCTGATAGGAGTTGAAATTGACTGTAATATGAGATTTGATGCCCACACATCCCAAACAATAAAAAAGTACATAAAAAACTTGGAACGCTATACAGGAACAAACAATATTTTACAAATGAAACCAAAGCCAAAATTGCTCAAACTCACTTATTATCTTCACTTCCATATGCATCTCCTACACTCAACAACTTATGAAAAACTGGATTATTGAAGCTGGAAAACTGTTACAATAAAATTGCTCGATAAGCCACCAACTCCCCATCAAGAGCTCACCATTGTCTCTCCCTTAAAAAGATCAATTGGCTTGAACTCCCACATCTCCTGCTGAATAACCAACTAATCATGGCCCATAAGATATTCTACCAAAGTGAAAAAAACGCCCTCTCTCCAAAATATACTGCCACCTCATTCCAGTAGCAGAACCTTACGCTCCACCAACAAACAACTTATAAAAATCAATGCAGCCAAAAACTTTGCTGGAGAATCTCTATTTGCTAACTGTAGGCAAAGTATGGAATTCACTATCTGATAAAATATCATCTATCCCAACCCTCTCTCAATTTAAATCAAAGCTAAAAACTCACAAAACAAATGGCTATGTCCTTGCAATACCCCAGACTAGATCACTTCTCTCTTAAGATTATTAGTGACCACACCTATATTTTCATAATCAAGTCAAAATTAGATCTGTCACTGCTAACAATCTTCAACATCCCTCAATACAACTCCTAAAAATGTTGCAAACATGCAAACTGCATACCAAAGTGTAACTCTATTTCCCTAAGTGATCTATCTTCTACATACTAAAGTTGTGACTGTCTTTCTTCTATCTTCCCTCTCTTTTCAAATGCCTTACTATGTAAATACCTGCCTATTTACCATGTGTAAATGATACATCTTTAGTAGGGCGGCCACGGTGCTGCAGCGGTTAGCATTGCCACCTCACAGCAAGAGGTTTACTGGTTTGATTGTCAGCCGGGGTGCCTTCTGTGCAGAGTCTGCATGTCCTCCCTGTGGTTGCGTGGGTTTCCTCCGGGCGCTTCGGTTTCCTCCAACATCCCAAAGACACTCTAAATTGGCCCTAGGTGTGAGTGTGTGCCTTCTGTGGAAGGTTGGGTGCCGGGCTGGCAACTTGACACTGTAAAACTCCACTGCCAATCATGAGTGGACGGATGATCCGCTGTGGCAACCCCTAACTGGGAAAAGCCGAAAGAAGAAGAAGAAATGATACATCTTTAGTCTTGTTATGTAATTAGTTCCATTTCTTTTTTTACAAATATTTTTCTTGTATAAATGCATTCTGTATAACTGTTTATATTACTGTTTTTGTTCATGTGAAACTTTTCTCCCTGGGCCTCCGTTGAAAATTGACGTGTCCATTCGGACTATCCCAGCAAACAAATGTAAAATAAAATAAAAAAAAGTACAGTCATGTGTTGTGTCCAGACCACACCTGTACATTCTTACAGTTTTGCTTTACAGAGTTATTTTGCTCTAAAACATTAAAATGCTTCATACATACTTTGTCAAAATAGTCATTAACCCCAGAGAGCTTACAAAGTTAATTAATTACATGACAGCCCTCATTTTTCTGACAGTAGCCACACTGTCTGTACTGTGAGTTTCTCCCCACTTGATTGTTACTGTGTGGCACTTTTTGTTACCATGTGATTACCTGCAATCCTGTTGCTGTTATTATTCCTTTTAAACAATTTATGCTTTTTTTCACTAATCCTTCATCTTCAGAGTGGACATTGCAGACTCTCATAATCTTTGTTGTACTTTTCCTTTGTATGTTAGACAGTTTAGTTCTTCTGCACAAATCAGTGGCTTTCTCTAGTGGTATATCTGCTAATCTTAATATGCATCTTATACTGCTATTGTGAACCATAATAACAGAGTGCCTATAATTTCTGAGGTTGCCATTCATCACCCAAATTAGGTACCCATCTATGTTTTTCATTGTGTAACCGATGGGACACATGAAGCCTGATTAGGGTGCTAATTCTATTGCCACTTTTCTCTGAGATTCTTCAAGGTGAGACATCATGGCCAAAGGAGAGGACAGTGCTCATATAGAACACATATGTGATATGTGGACAAGACAAAAATATTTCATCTCCTCCATAATGAATCATTAACTGTTTGGCAGTCATTGCAAAGGATTAATGTGATCAGATGTTAACGAACTGCTTCCTCTGATACAGGATTTGAGTCCCCAGTCTTCATGTGCCTATTGTTTTACCTTGAGTCACTTAACCAGACAATGGTTTGAGACACTCAGGAAATTGGGCTAGGCTTCTCAAAGGTGTTAAGGTTAGAGTTAGGGTTAGGTCTCAGTGCTCTCCTGGATGGCATGCCTAGTAACTACCTGTGAATAGGCTTCTCAAAGGTGTTAATGTTAGAGTTAGGGTTAGGTCTCAGTGCTCTCCTGGATGGCATGCCTAGTAACTACCTGTGAATAGGCTTCTCAAAGGTGTTAATGTTAGAGTTAGGGTTAGGTCTCAATGGTCTCCTGGATGGCATGTCTAGTAACTACCTGTGAACCTACAAGCAGAGGCTCTGGCAGGAGAGCTATAAGGGGCCTCTGTATAATTCTGGAATAGTCTGTGACCCATGCATGGGGCAATGCTACCATCATCACACTATCATTATAGTGGCATGAAGCATGGCAATCCTTGACCACCTATGCTGATGGAAGGTTGATGTTAAGCAGCAAACACCAACTGTATTATATAAGTAGAGCTGTTATATTATGTACACCTTTACCCTGAGCATGCCATCCACAGGGGTTGCAAAGTGCTCTTTTTATGTATATAGCCCCTGAAGATATCAAAAAGAATAAGACGTCACAGAGCAGTAAATGTGAGTGCCTCAGAAAGTGGCAGGGGAGGGAACATGCTTCATGATGTCCTGGATCTAATATTTTCAATAGTTGGGAGTAATTAAAAAAATGTATAACTTTCATACCCCAGTGCCACGTCTATCATTACTGCCATAACACAAAGGTAGTATGGTTGTTCAGTGTTGAGAGTATTATCTGAGCCAAGATCCAGTGGTCACAATACCCACGGTGATAATTATTCTCCCAAGGGGTCACATCTGGCTGAGACTGCAGCTGGAAACACCCACTCATATCCTTCAACACAATGTTCCCCTCCTTTTTGTGTCCATGCCCACCCATCTTGGTCATTAAATCCTAACCTCACTATTGTCTTCCCTCTGTCTGATGTCTTCTTCATTATTATGTTCCCCTCATTCATTGTATTATCACACACCCTGTCAGTTATGTCTGCCTGCCTTCCCTTGCTGCTTAACTATCTCTTACTTCATTCCCCAACTTACCCTTCTATTCATAAATATAAAATGGGTATCTGTCTCACAAAAAAGTATTTCCCTCCTATACCACCTCTGTCTTGCTCAATCCTTATTTGCTCACCTTCTGTTCTACCCTCTGATCATTTCCCCTTTTCATCTCTTTCCTATACTCACATTTCCAGACTTTAATTTGATCAAAAAATAAACACACCACCACATGCCCATATAGGACATTTAAATTACTTATCTTTTTGTGACTGTAGCACCACTGAAGACCATGTACAACCATCAATGACAGTATCTGTTCATTGTCAACAATAATTCACTCCAGTCACTGTCATATGGAAATATGTTAGTGATTGGTGATTTCATTACTAGCCCCAGGTTCTACACTCATGAGGCTGGATGAAAAATGCAGTGAGCTGTCTGTAAGGAGTCGAGATGTTTGACCCTGAAAGCAGACACATATGTGTATGGCATGGTGATAGCGTATTTGGGATCCTGAGCAATATGAAAATAGATATAACAGAGCTCTCCATGCATGTCACAAATGTAGAAAATACACTTGAGTGGAATCATTCCATCGCCAAAAAGGATGCTGAGGTATAAAGAAAAAAATGAATAGCTTTAACAATTAAACAATTGGTATCATTTTAGGGAGATGCAATATGTATCAGCATGGGGTGAGATGACTGAAAACTGGAGATGGTTTACACCTTTCATTCTAAGGCTTCTGCATACTGGAAAAAACTTTTTTCTGACTTACTGTGCCCTTATTAGACAAGGAAAGCTGATGAGCTTCTCAACCAAACTTTCAAAACAAATAAATCACTGAACCATAACACGGTGGTTCTATGTAAAGCAAGAGTCTAAATAACAAACTACCAAATATTGAGGTTCTTACGCATTTGGAGCACATTCCGGTATGTGTTGTTAACAGAAAATTGGTTTAAATGCTGAAATAGCACCCCTTCAATACCCATGCCTTGTGTTTACAGACCTGAAGGAAACTGCTGGTATAGCTATATTTGTTAGAGACCACATTACCCTGAGAAGGATACCTACTGACCTGCAAGCAGAGCTTGTAGAAATTCAAATTATGCTAAACTGAATCAACTATCAATCAGTTCACAGAATGCTAGAGAGTGCCCTCCATGTCCCCAGAAAGTCAAATGACCTTCCTAAATCTAAATATTCCAGATGAACTCCAGAAGAGTAGGAACATTGTAATCCTAAGTGATTTTCACTAACCAGTGATCAACTCGTGGACCTATACCACTGATATAGGATATGCTCAACATTTCTTAGACTTTATAAACAGAAATTCCTGTACTACATTGTAAAATAACCTACTAGGGAACAGAATATACTTAAATTGGACTTGACAAACTTATCATCTATGTGCATCATCTCCAAGGTATCCCTCTCACTAATCACAAGGTGAAACTAAAAACTGTCAGGAAGAAGTATGACAGAATTTAAAGACTTCAGGTGTGCAAATCTGCTACAGTTCAGTGATGAAGTCTCCAAGTAAAGTAGTATTACCCAAAATGCTGATAAACAACATTTATATTACCCAAAATGCTGATAAACAACATTTACAGACCATGACATATTCGCATTTTATAGATTCAGTGTTAAACTGGTTAAAGGAAAACAATAAGGAACAGCAGATACAATTATATGGTAGATATCAGAAGGAGACGTTAGCAGCTATGATAAGTTTATTTATAAGGGGTTGGGAGGGTGGCCTAATGGTTAAGGTGTTTGCCTTACAAACACAAGGTGTATGGTTTGAGTCTCACAAGGGATAATTGGCTAGGCTTAAAATGGCTCGAAAGGGCAATTAGCTTAGTACTAACCTATGAACCTAAGTCCAAACCTAATAGGAAATGCTTACTGTTGGCCTCTGTCTATAAGAGACACGGGGGACAGCTCTGGCATGAATTTGTGATTTCCTATCCATACTCAAAGTTAGGTTTGAATAGGGTTAGGGATGGAATCTGCTTCATATGAATCGGGAATCTATTCCAGAACATGGGAATCCTTTGTCCTTCCAATATGTTCTATTTATGTATGGGTTTAAATCATACCTCTCAACCTCTTAGAGCAAGAAATCTGGACAAAGCCATGAATAAAAGTTGGACAAAGGCCCAAAAATAGGGACATTTTTCAAATATTGTTCTTACAATCATAGAAAGTTGACAGAATTACAGGTTTACATTAGCGTGAATTTTCTGAATGGAATGAAGTCTGAAACTCAAATGTCTGTCATTATTTTTTACTTCAGTCTTTAATGATTTGACAGTAGTTTGCCAGAAAAGCACAATTTAATGAAAAATGGGCCAAAAATATGAGGCAAAAATCTGGACATTCTGTGAAAATCGGTACAGTTGAGAGGTATGGTTCAAATGTAATACTACTGCCAGAATTGGCTCATGGTTTATAGGTAAGTTCTAGACTAACTGCCCTTGTGGGTCAGTTTAAGCCTAGCTAATTTCCATTTCAAGGGTGGGAGTCAAACCTTATAGCTTGTATCTGAGAGGTAGACACATCAACCGTTAAAGTAACCCCCACCTCTCTCTGTGGTGTTCTCCCCACCTCACAAAAACATGCTGAGTATTTCCAGCTCAAACTCAACCAAGAATGGAGTTATGGGCAGCAGCACAGATATAGATGCTGCCAATAGGAGGACGAATTGTATAGACCAACGGCACTGGGCATCAGCTGTGGTGCTCAGTATCTTCATAATAGGAAAACTTGGATCACAAACTGCATTCTGTGCCAGGGCTAGCCACTTGACAGTGTAAACATTGGCTCTAGGTGATTAGGTTATACTGAATAATGTCATCAAAAGGGCATGGGAATTTTCCAATGTTGAGCAGGTTGAGGACCCATCGTACACCAGGAACCCCTGCTAACAGTGGGAGGGGTGTATGTGTCTGTATTGGCCAGTATTTGCATGCCATAAAGTGCATCAGCCCTCTCTTAATTAGCTACTGGCTAGCTAGTGTCTAGTTGTACAGCTTGGTTACCTGAGATAGCACTGTTACAAGAAAGCCTGAAATAAAACCAATCAACCTGACAGACATGAGTTATGAAATTACTACACTCAATGTAGGTTCACTGATACATGCAGCTTGGAAGTGGATGGCATGATGGTAAGGAAGAGGCTGGACATCCTATATATCCAGTGAACAAGATGGGAAGCCAGTGCAGCAAAGACAGGTGGCTTGGGATCAGACTCTACTACTAAGGAGGAGGAAAGAGTAGAAATGGTGTGGAAATTGCAGTTGGAGAGACTTCAGAAGACAGGGAAGAATATTATCACAATTAGAGACAGCCACGGCAATCAGACTCCATTGCAATGATAGGAGACTAGTCTCAATCTATGTCCCTCAGCAGGGCTGTAATATTGAGGAAAAGAATGCATTCAGGCAGCATTTGCAGGATCTGCTAGATAAAAACAGGACAACATGAATTGGTGTTAATGATGATTGACCTGCATATACATATAGGGGCAGACAGAACAGGATATGAGGACTGCGTGGGTCCACATGGGTGGGCAACAGGAATAAAGAAGGAAAGGCCATTCTAGACATCAGTCTGGCAAACAGCTTGATGGTGACCAACACATTGTTTAGTAAGAAATAGACATAACATCGCATACAAGAGTGGCCAACATGCCAGTCATGTAAACTTCCAACTAGTAAGGAAATAGCACTGAGTAGAATAGGCAACTGTAAAATCATCTCCAGTGAAACAACTGGCCCACATAATAAACCACTACTTGCACAATCAGCTACAAGCAGTGGTCAGAGAATTCTCTAAGGTCAACAGAGACATGGCTGAAGACCTGGAAGTTGACTGGAACAAAAGCACAAGAGTTCAAGGAACTACTCAGGGCTGTAGCACCTCAGAGAGAAGAGGAAATGGTTGAAATTGAAGAAGAATGGCAACATCTCGAAACAGCATATGCAAGGACTATAGAACAGATGTGTGGCCAAGCCAGGTAAGGAAACAAGTTACATAAGGAAAGTTGGTGATGGAATTCAGAAGTGCAATAATTCATCAAAAGAAAGGAGTGCAGTTAAAAGTAGGAGACAGAAACAGAAAAGATGGACCAGGATAGGAGGGAATATTAGTTGACTAACAAAAGGGGCTGCAAGGGGATTTCCAATAACAATGAACAACACTTTCTAGAAAGTTACTTGGAAGATGGCACAAAGAAACTCTATCAGGTTGTAAGGCAAAGATAGAAAGAAAGATGAAGAAGACAGTTAGACATCCTTGATAAAGAGTGCCAGCAACAATCTGGTCATCAGTTCACAGGACATGAAAGGCAGATAAGAAGAAAACCCTGCAGAAGCTGTACTGCCTCAGTATGAAAGTCTAGGAAAGAGTGATTGATAAATGAATACACAGAGCAGTAGAAAATAGGATGGGAGATAAACAGTTTGGATTTAGATCAAGAAGCAACACAAATGACCCCATGTTTGCAGTGAGACAGATATTTGGGAAGAAGCTAGAGAAGAAGAAAGATTCCATCTGGGAAACCTGATTTGGGCAGTCCTGTGTTGGTTCAACATATCAGAAACATTGGTAGAATTAGCGCACGCTATGTACAAGGACCCCAATGACTCATGTGCGAACAGTGTTTGGTCACACAGAGGGGGTTCCCAGCAGGAGTGGGTGTACATCAGAGTTCAGTTTATACTGGCGATGTACTACATGATTAAACAGGTTGGAGGTGACATATCAACAAAGTTGCTATATACAGATGACATGACAATACTTGCATATACTGAGAAAGAACTTCAGGAAAGGAAAGGTGAATGGAATGCCGAAATGAAGGCACGTGGGATGAAACTGAGTACAGATAACACAGTTATAATGGCAGCAAATGAGGAAATCAGAAGAAGCTGAAAACTGAGATAGAAGGGAAAGCAGTGGAACAGATCAAATGGTTGAGGAGAAGGGAAATCTGAATAAGGAGGTCAGAACTAGTATCACTGTGGCTGCAGCCAACTGACAAGAGTGCCAGTGGTAGTGTATGACAGAGTAAACAAAGTGAGGTGCACAAAATGGTGGTGTGGCCATTAGTGCTGTATGGTATGGATACCTGGATGGTAAAGGCAGAGCAGTGCAGGAATCTAAAGGTGATGGCGATGAAGTGCCTGAAATGAGTGGTAATATGCACACTGTCAGACAAGTGAACAAATGAGGATATCAGAGCAGAAGCCAAAGTAGCGCCAACTGCAAACAAGGCCAAAGAAAACACATTATGGTGGTTGGGCATGTGTGCAGAAAAGCAGAAGATGATCTGGTGAAGAAGATTTGGGGCAAACAGAAAGAAGGCAAGAGGAAACAAGGGCATGCAGCAAAGAGGTGGCTGGATTGTGTGAGAGAGGACCTACAACAGTCAGGCATGGGTATTAAAGAATGTAGGAGGCTGGCATTGAATTGAGACAGATGGCAACAGAAGACACAACGCCCAAACCCTGTGTTGAAAAATGGGGGTTGATGATGATGATCCTTGTTCAAGACCTGTTTCAATGGTAAAAAACTGAATATCCTCTTGAATGCATATCTCTTCCACTTGAGATGTTAAATTGGAAAGCCATATAATTCCCTTAAAAACTCAGTCAAAATAAGTACTCAATCAAAACAGTTAGACCATGGTATCAGCTTTCTTCATATGTGAATTACCCCAGAGTGGAACTGTTGAGCCCCAAAGATCTTTTGATGGGTCTATTTTATATAATTGTCTCAAAGCACCACAAGGTCTGGGCTATAGTAAACTACCATTGTAAATGTTGGGGAAGAAACTTAATAAACAAAGTTAAGCACCAAGGTACCTGGGAAGACATCATTCTTCTTTCTAAAATGGTCCAAAGGGGAAACTCTGAAAGAGATAAATTGAACAGCTTGGACAGTAGAAAACCCTGTAAATACTTATTCCAAAATGGAATACCTAGGCCTAATTTTCTACTACTGCATATGCAATTTCTTTTGAAACGTTCCAACATCTTCTATTTCAAATGAATTAGTATAACAAATTTGTTATCTTTTTAAGCATGGGAGATTGTTTTGGCATAGCTATATTGCAAAAGATATAAAATAATAGAGGTGCTGTAAACATTTTCACTGCTGCAATTCTGTCTAGCAAGAGCAATTTTAGTTTTCATCACAAGTGGACCTGGAGACATAATTTCCACATTATTTGTATTAAATTGATTTCCACTGCCTGTATTGGTAAAAATATAAATAAGTCCACAAGACAAAATCAGTAGAGTCCCTCAGAGTTTCAGTAAGCTAAATGTCTCATACTTAGCCCAAAAAAAGCAAACACTGTAAGAAACTTAGCAGCCAGATGTTCTCGGTGGATTAACTATACAAAAGTACTTCTCAGATTTGAAACAATATGAACCTATTATGGGGAATAACTGTTATTAACTGCTATAAAGCTTAAAATAAATCTCTTAAACTCAGTAAATCAAGTAAAAATGTGATTCATAAGACTTAATGGTTAATCATTCAAGAACAATTAACTTAAATAACAGTTAAAGTGGGAGTGGTAAAGTTTCCAATGTAAACAAAACTATAGTAAAACAAAACTATAGTAAAAAACAACCCCACCCCTTCCAAAGTAATAAAAAGGATCTAAGATAACCTAAAATGCTATGCTATTCAACATTCCTAAAAATCTCTACCTCTCTATTTATTGTATGCTTACAAAACAGGAATAATAATCATAAAACAGGATTATGTTTTCACTAATATTAATTTATTTTGATCTTTCAAATAAAACCACTTTTGGTTCTTCTTCAATTCTGTATACACTAGAAATTTCAAGTTTTACTACCTTTCTAAATGTAATTGTTGATCAGAAGTGAGATTATAAATAAATCCCCAAATATTGAAAATGCTTATTGCTGAAGGGCATAGGAAGACCAGTCTCATTTACATCTATAGGTGTGTTATTCAACAGATATAGTAAGGGTCTAGTCAGATTCACTTGTAAACCTGAGATTGCAGTGAATGTTCTTAAAGCCTGAGACTGCAGCAAATATGCTTAAAACCTGAGACTGCAGTAAATGTGCTCAAGACAGGCCCACTTCTTAAACTCGAAACACTGAAATCTCATATTTCAGTATTTCGAGTAGAGAATGTCAAAAGTGCAATTTTTCGAAACTGCATTTTCTCAAATTTTATTTTTCGAAGTGTTAGTAGTTGTTGTGTGGTGTGTGTTATATAGTGTACTATCCCTTTAATGCTTTGCTGTTTCCAGGTTTTACACATTTTGGCCGATTTGTGTTTATTAACAGAGATTCAGGTAAGTTTGCATGTTGTTAGGGTTTTGGACAGGACTTTGGTGTGATTAGTTTTTGGGTAAGTTTTAGGAGTTGGTTAGTGTAGGTACGTTAGTGTGTGTGTGTGTGTGTGTGTGTGTGTGTGTGTGTGTGTGTGTGTGTGTGTGTGTGTGTGTGTGCACATGTTGAAAGTGGTGATTTTGTACATTTGTAGTAAGTGTGTGTGTGTTATTCATTTTATTACGACCTCGGAGTTGGTATATATAAGTAGCAGGAGTGTGGGGGTAATGTTATGTAGGAGGAAATGTAAGGTAGTGTTATGTAAGGGGAAGTTTGGATTTTTTTTCCCGTTATTTTGGGTTTAGGTACTGTGTGTTTTTGTAGGCTTTCAACATTCTTGACTCAAAATAATTAAATTCGAGACTGCAGTATTTCGAATTTAAGAAATGGACCCACTCAAGGCTTGTGACTGTTGTGAATGTGCTTAAAACCTGAAACTGCAACAAATGTTGTTAAACCCGGAGACTGCAGAGAATGTGCTTAAAATCTGAGACTGCAGCAAATGTGTTTAAAGTTTAAGACTGCAGTGAATATGCTTAAAGTTTCCGCAGTTGTTTTTGTATCCTTACTGGGACTGCCTGTAAATATCAAGCAGCCATTTGCAAATCTTTTTCCCCATTAACTCTCACCCAAACATCAACTTATCTTGATTGAAATAAATACTCAGTGGTTAATGGCTAAAATTAATAATGCTGGGATAGTGGACACCCTTACCTGGTGCTCTTTTGTAATAGGGAAGGGCTGAGAGAGCATGCGATTAGTCAATATTCTAGCAATGGGATGTTGATATAAAGCTTGAGTAACCTGGATGACTCTGGTAGAAATGCCAAGAACATGTCATTGATACTACCACTGTACAGAATCAAAAGCATTGGTAAAATTGACCATGACAGTTACAGTTGGTTTGGGGACATTACGTAAACTCTGCATTAACACTTTCTGAATGCAAAGATGATCTGCACTGTTGCATCCTCTATGATCCCACTCTGTGAGGGAGATAATAAAGATGGAAGGTAGGGATGCAAGCTGTTGGCCAAAATTTTAAAAGATTTTAACATCATTTAGCAATGATATAGGACAGTAATTAGCTACATCATCCGCCTGCTTACTCTATTTAAAAAAGAACTGTTATAATTGAAGATTATAAGGAGCTATTTATCCGACAATTCCTTTGAAAGGCTTGATACAACTCTGTTACACTAGGGAACAAATGATCCATTAGCTCTTTATAGAGTTCTCCTTTAATGCTATATGGACCTGGTATTTTTCCTGATGGAAGGACTTTAGTAGCCCTATAGGTTTTCTCTTGATTTAATGGAGCAGAAAGAGCAAGTTGACCTTCAGTGGACACATGGGGAATATTAAGCTGTTTCAAGAACTTTTAGACCTTAGTTTGGGAGTTAATCTGAGGGATATCCTCAATGCAAATTGTTAATAAAAACTGATGAAATTCTCCATTTATGCCCTTGGATGATACTACCATACCTTGCTCCTTTCTGGGGATATTCCTGTTATGGCTGCAGCCATTCAATGTTATTCAGTTTCGTGGAACAATAATTTCTAAGGCTTATTACTCTCTGCCGAAACATTCATTCTAAATATAATTAAAGATATTTCATAATTAATATGTTTTGAGTTGTTTGTTTAGTTTTGTCTGCTTGAATTTTATCTCTTACTTTTGCCTGTGTAAAAATTGTGTTTTAGCCCACTTATTGAGTGCTTGGAGTTCCATCTTAAATCATTCCCTCCAGCTCTTTTGGGTGTGCACCTTTAACTCCCAGTGGGTGTGGCTTTAGCTTTTTTTTAAATGAAATTATCACCTTGCAGTTCAAACAAACATTAAAATCTCTGGATCCATAAGAGTTACTACAAAAATATAAATTGTAAACTATTCGGTAAAAAATAATCTATTGTATTGGTGGTATTCATTCAGTTTGATGCTTTAAAATGGGTTTTATAAGCCAAAATAAAGGCAGTGAATTTTAATTGTGTAATTTTGTATAAACAGCTTATGACATCTCAATAACTAAGCAAAACACATACTGCCAGCAGGATTTTCTTCATACAGCTATGAGCTTTTATATGAGGCTATGCAGTTCCTTCTGCGTTATCTGAATGTTGAGGAATTTAGAAAAATATGAAAAATGATTACAATACAAATAAACAGTATACAAATAATACTAAATATCTCTTTAGCTGCACTAAACAGAGGTCAAATATCAATACAATTCTGTTTGCCATTATGAATGTCTTAAGATGAAATCTTTTGATACCTTGCATGTAGCATGGTTTTGGAATTATTAATGCAAATATGAACAAGCAATATTTGATTACTAGAGGCATCAATAGGAGTTAACTGCAGAAATGCCTAGAGATGCACTCAGCTGTAATGAGTTAATGGAGACCCACTACATTAAGTGGTCATATACCCCACACAGGTTGCATCTTATAGAGTCTTGTATACCTCCCCTCATGTAACCCAGAATATCTCTTTCCTAAATATCAAAGAAGCTAGTCATCAGAGCTTACCTCTCCTTTTGGATTTTGTCATGTTCACTTGGTGGTCCATATGAGGGGCTGAAAATATCTTGACACTGTGAATATCTGTAGTTGTATCTTTGGATAGTAAATAATTATCCAGCCAGCAATAAGTGTTGCTATGTAGTGACAAATAAGTGAATTGAGAATCCTGGGAATGATGAAACCTTCATACTCATAAGTGTCAATCAAACCTTTCTGAGGTTTGGGGGGATGTGGTCAGGATGAGACAAGGATAGCATCAGTTTTCTTCTGCTCTGCTACTACATATATTGTTGGCAGAAATTGTATTTCTAAATAATCCTAAACAACTCAGTAAAGTAAATTCCAATAAACTTTGGTGTCCTAAAGGATTATATCAAAAAGTTTTCTTAAAATTCAACTAGTTTCCTATCAATATCTGCAAGAGAAAATTTCTTCACTGTATCCTGCAACACCATGAGTTATACAAAGACAACATCTCAAGACTGTGTTCAGAAAACAGCTTCCGTCATTACTGACTAATATTCAATAATTGTCTTTGAAAATAGATAGCTTGGACACCAACACAGATGACTTAAAGAAAAACTTTTCCATACAAATGGAACAAATTAATGAAGTTCTGCATTTAAAGAGAAACCAGACTTCTGGCAATGAAGACTCATTGACTGACATGGAAGGAAGACTATGTGAATGGGAGAACAATATTGAATTCCTGTTAAAACAGAACAACTCTTTACTAGCCAAAATAGATTACCTTGAGAACAGGTCCTGTAGGAACAATATTCATATTTTTGGTCTACCAAAAGGAACAGAAGGTAACAATGTGGTTAATTTCTTTTATACCTCACTCCCTAACACTTTAGATTTGACTGAAGCTCTCACTTTTGGTATAGAGACAACACACGGATTTCTGGTTTATCCTGTATCAAAGTCCAGTACTTCTCCAAGATCTGTCATGGTTAAATTTATTTCATCTCAAGGTAAAGAACTGGTACTCAAAACTGCCTGGGCTAAGTCAATGCTTAAACAGAAGGAAATATTATTTATTTTGATAATGACTAATCAGCAACAGTGATGTCTATAAGGGAACAATTCTTTACCTTTATAAGAGAACTTAAGAAAAAACAGATAAAAGTACATTTACTGTTCCCAGCCAGGCTAAAGATTTCCATTTCTAATAGGATTAAAATCATTGAAGATCTTGGCCTTGCATTGTTGCATCTACAAACTAACAACATTTTTGAACAAACAATGGATATGGATGGGTCAATTATATCCTGAAAAAGACAAATGGAAATAAGACAAATGAGAAAAAAAGAAATTAAGGGGAAAATAAAGAGCTTTCCTTTTTCTTTTTCTTTATTTACAAAGGAAATAAGATGTCAAGGACTTTTTTTTCTTTTTATGTAAGCAAGCGTATTGTTACTTCTTTACATATCTTTACCAGCAAAACATGAAATGATAACATGCTCAACTATACATAAATAGGAATTAGAAAATCAAGCAATGTACTAATGTAAAGTAACTGAATTACTTTTTTCTGTTTTATAGTTTCATAGTTTCATAGTATAGTACTAGGCTATCTGCCCTGGGGCATTTGTAAGCCTAGCCATAGTGATGTGGCTTTTGCCACCCCATGAAATGGTACAAAAATGTACAGAATAAATCTAGAATACTGTGCCTCTGTCTAGTAGTGACACAGTAAAGGTCCCTTTATATAATAGAATTAGTTTACTGTGCCCCTGTCTAGCAGTGACACAGATGTGACCTCTGGGGTAAACTTACGATCTCCCATCCACTCATCAAGATGTCTCTTGAAGAGAGGCAGTGAGGGGCTTTGCCTAATACGAACTGGGATCCTGTTCCAAAGCATGGGAAGCCTCTGGGTTATGAATCTATCCCTCCAGCATGTCCTATTCATACTTATGCCAAGGTTTAAGTCTTTAGCTCTTGTGGTCCTGATGGATTTGGATTTTTTGAGGTGGAGCATGTCCATCAGATCCTGATTGGACATGGCCTTGTACGTCAGGCAGAGATCACCTCTGAGCAGGCGGTATGCTACTGAATAGAGCTGAAGTTTCTTTAGTCTGGCAGAATAAGACATATGTTTGAGACCCTTGATCCTTTTGGTGAGGTACTTTTGTGGTCTCTCCAGCTGTTGCAAGTGCTGGGTGAGGTACATACCAAATGGGGCATTGTACTCAATCATGGGTCTGATGAGGGAGGAATATAGGGGTACAATGACATCCTTGGATCTGGATGTGAATCCCTTCATGATGAGGTGTGCAAGGTAGAATGTTTTTCTAACCACTTTGGCAACATGGGTGTCAAATGAGAGGTCACTGTCTACTTGGGTCCCTAGGTCTCTGATTACTTTTTCCATACTCAGTGGGTTGATGTCTATGTGATAATTTGTGGGTACTTTGTTTTTTCCAAAAGGGATGACTATACATTTTTTTGCATTTAGTTTAAGGCCGTGACTACGGCACCAGTTGTCCGTTTCAGTGAGGCCTTTTTGTAGGATGTGTGTGTCTGCTGGTGTATCGACTATGGCACCTAGTTTGCAGTCATCTGCAAACTTTGTCAGCCACAGCCCTCCCATGTTTGCTTTAACATCTGAGAAATAAATGCCGAACAAGAGGGGGTCCCAGGACAGATCCCTGTGGGACACCACTTGTGACTGGCTTTGAGTCTGACATTTCTCCAGCGATTTTAACTTTATGGGTTCTGTTCTTTAGCCAGTTTTCAACCCATCTAGTGACATAAGGGTTTACTTTTAAGCTGTTTAGCTTATCTATGATGCCTGAGTGGGTATTGTGTTGAAGGCCTTAGCCAAGTCCAGGTATGCTGTATGGACTGCTTTGCCCTCATCAATGGCTCTAGTGACTGTTTTGAAAAAGTCAACCAGGTTTAAAAGGCAGGATCTGCCCTTTACAAAGCCGAACTGGGTGGGGTCAAGTGTCTGTAGGTCCCCTATGTCTCTGTTTATGAGTTCCATAATGATTCTTTCCATAGCTTTGCAGACCAGGCTAGTTAAGCTTATGGGGTGGTAGTTTCCAGGGTCTGTAGAGGCACCCCCCTTGTGGAGTGGTACCACTGTTGCTGTATGCCAGTGTTCAGGTACATATCCTGAAGTAAGGCTAAGGTTAAATAGCATTTTTATGTGTGGGTTTAGCTCCTCTTGGAGTTCACGTAACACGCACCCGGGATACCGTCAGGTCCC
>NC_056732.1:1756849953-1756882575 GCF_019279795.1 Protopterus annectens | reverse complement strand
CAATGGGACATATCCGTCACTGTATTTCCAATATAACACCACCGGGACATGTTGCTTACCTATGCATTCATTTAACCATGTTGTCTTCATAGGTGGGAATGCCATAGCTTACCTATCCTACTTGGCGTTGTGTGTGTGCCATTAGTATGTGTTCCACAGGTCATACATCTGTTCCGCTGTACGGTAGCGGGTGCTCCTCAGTCTGTTGCTGGCAGACTGAGTGCTGTGTACGCCGGTGTTGGCACGACAGTCCGGCTCTGTATGTGGAATGTCAACTGTGGTCCCTATGTGTATTTCCTGTGTCATGCCTTACCGCGGCTATGTCATTTACCCGGGTTTGCGGTTGTGGGTGCCATCCTGGCCATACGGGAGTCCATCCATGACAATTGCCTACTGAACACTAATATAGGGCTGTACACATTCCACACCTACATTTAGCATTCTCCGGAGTATGGTTTGCATTATTAGCGGAGAGTAAGGCAGGTGCTATGCACACATCCCTCCCACAGGGCGGGAGGAAGGATTGCCTGTGAAACAACACCGAGCACAGAGTCTACATACCCAGAATCCCTTGACCGCAACAATTGACGGTACCCATTACACATCCGTCATGTGTGCGGAAGTGTGATGTGGATGCAGTTCTATGGACCCGGTACCCTGGGTATTTCTGTGCATCTGTGCTGCATTACATGGACAGCTATCAGCAACATTAAACACGCTTGCGGTGCATATGTGTACCTGTGACGACAATGAGTTCAGATGCAGCGTTGAAATAACACATTATTCGATTCTTTCCACAATTTTTGGGTCCTACAATGGACACCACTGTGCATATGTAAAGTGTAGAGCTTGTCGGACTGTGTCCTTGTGAGCAGTGGGTACTCTTTTATGCTACCATTTTGATATATATCTGGGAAATGTTTGTCCTGAGATATCAGGACATTTGACATGTGTTTGGTTTATTTACAGGACACGGCTGGCCAGAGAGGGCATATCCCTCTCAGGGTGGAACAGGTGTTTACCTTGGAACATATGCATCGAATTTTCAGCGATTACAATGTTTCAGTAACGGTATGTTGCCTAATATACCATCAATGTCATATTTATTACCCCATTTTGCTGCGTAACTCACATTATGTGCTCTCTGCGATTGCATATTCTTCACGTCACCCGTCAAATCACGGATCACATGATCTGTTGCTTCAATAATCTCCCATATCCTCTACACGACTGCTACGTACCCTTCTGTCATAACCGTGTGTCTCCTTCCCTGTATCCACTGTAGTGTCTACATTCACTATTTACTCTGCTGTGTGTTCCCCTGACCTATGTTCAGATTTAACAGTATGTGGGTAGGTCTTCGACCCGATATCACTACTGTTAACAGGAACACAATGTAGTCTGGTCCCTGATCTACAATAGACACAAAAAGGCAGACACTCCTTACCTGGGCCTCCTGTTTAAGGCTGCACGTTTTCTTCTTGGGATCCAGTTTTCCGCTTTTCAGCCACAGATCAGACAGTAAACAGCCTCTTTACACACAACAATTCAGTCGGAGGTCTTTTCATTCAAGAAGAACCATTTATGCATATTCTCCGGCATACATGTCTAACCAGCAATGCACTCTGACCTGTAGCTTACCAAGGGAATTCCGGATTACAAGGATCACGATGTGAAATAAGTTGTTACAACCAGACTGTAGTTATCAGTAGACATTTCTAAGTGACAGCCGATAACACAGGAGGCTCGGGTTCGGACAGTTTTAGTAGTGTACACAGGCAGGCTAAATAATGTACAGTCCAAGTATGAGAGTTTTGTCTGACTCTATACAGTAAGCAGTTTCTTTATATAGTGTTTACAATCAGCATTTGCCCAACTTACTGACGTGGTCGGTCACAGGGCATTTCCATCACTATGGTCTGCAATAGTCTATACATACGTGGGTGCTGGGCTCGTGCTTTTAAATTGTTTTCTCATGGGAATAACACAGCCTTGCAAGGCACCTTGTACATTACAGTATCCTTTTGTGATTGTAGCTGTTTCAAGGACCCTAGCCTGTTACGATACAGTGGACAGTTAATTTCTTGATACGTTGCTTTGTCTGTCTGGTAGGGAGTTGTACTGCTATCTTCCATTGAGCTCACAAGGCCATCCTCCTCTGGGGAAGGAGTGCTGTTATGCATGTACATACATTTATTGTTCTGTAACCCAGCAAATAATTAATGATGACAGACATGAGCCTGCTGTCCTGCTTACTGCCAGGTTCAGAATTCCATCACAGTACAGCTTAGCTTCACCAATTACATGCAGGCTTAGTTCTGCTGCCATATTGCGCGGTACAATTCAATACATTATATAGTATTTCAGTGTAAACTGGAACTTCATATGTGTTTCTATATATTTCTGAACAACATCCATCCAGCCATATGCATGTTGTTCCATCCTTCTACCTTGACCGTGTGTATTTGTCCGTCCAGCCACGCTAATCTCCACATGTGATGTCCCAGTTTCCCCTTCTTTGCCTGTAGCACCCTGTTAGGATGTCCTGTGTGTTAGGCACCTGTTCCGCTATATGTGATCGACTTCACTGCAAAGATGATGCGTCGATGCGGTGGTCCAACGACCCGACTTGTCCACATGTGTACACTTATGTGCACCGTGTCGTATGCAAACCTAGATGGTTTGGGCGGGTACATACTACATGCGGATGTACACATTCTGCTGACACATTCACATGCAGCCATTTACATATCTGTACCTGCGGTGGGTTGCTGACATGTGGGGTGCGTATTTGCCAGCGTGGCATTGCCTAACACAAACATCTTACCACAGTTCAGGTATGCACATTGTGTGTGGTTGTATAGCTGCACACGGATGCTAGCAGGTTTGGGTGCAGGGGTATACATGGGTGTGACTGACATGTACAATGAGGCTATTGTGTAGTACATCCGAATGCATGTGTTCTGCTTCTGGATATTACACTTCATCATACACCATCCAGTGTATGCAACAAAGATGTTGCTGGGTCTGGGATATGTTGCTATGCACATGTTTGCCTGTGTTTGGGGTATCTTGCTTCCTTACTGTTGTTATGTCGGCACAGCTACCCGGCTATGTACTGTCACTACTGCTTGTGACCATTATGGTTAGCACCTTTTCCAATGCCCAAAGTGGGGCATGTTATGTGGACACTTGAATTTGCAGGACTACACATACCCAGGGCTAGTGCAGTAGAAAGAACTTCACTTGTTTGCCATACTATGAGCCTATTCTGTTAGCGTTTGGGTTCCTTATTTATTTTCTTATGCCATGTCTGTGTTCCATACCGTAATGTATATGTTTTATGCTACTATTTACATGTATATTGCGGAATTTAACGTGGGGATGCATGAGTCATTTTCCATTTTTCCGATTGTTGCAGGGACTCGATTGTCCAATCAGGGACTGTCCATGGCACTTTGGGCAGCAGGTAACCCTGGTGACCATGCCCATGTCGCTGCTGGGGTTTCCACCTTTTCCATTTTCCGATCTGGGATATTTCTGGGACTCACATCTGCCTTTACAGGCCGACACATACAAACGGTCACTATATAGCATAGAAATTCACTTGTTTGCCTAAATAATTTGCTTATTATTGTGGCAATTTCCTTGCTTATTCTGTTTATTGTGTCATTTCGGTATTTCTGTTACAGAAATAACCAATTCATGCTACCATTACATTACATACGGGATATCATTGTGTCCTACACTCGTAGCACATCAGCCATTTCTAATACGTTTTCGGGACACAACTGTCCATGGAGAGACTGCCCCAAACAAAGTGGGACAGGTGGTGACCTTAGTCGCTGCTCCTATGTCGGTGCGGCGCTGACATCGGCTGTACACCTTCTCTGAGTGTAAACACTGACAGTGCATTGCGGGACGGAGGCGGTCTTATCGTATCCTTTGCTCCTTGAGCGGGTACACTTATGCCTTGGTGGCTTCTATTTGCTTCTCCGTTAATTTGGAGCGGGGACTATGTTGCGTGCTATGCGTGCGTTTCATTCTGCACGGGACCTGGCTGCTGCCATTACTATTGTGGGCGGACCGTGGCTGTCAGCACATTAGGTTGCTCACCTCCTGCCGGCTTAGACACGCCTCCAGACGCATCCTACCTGGGCTCGCTCACGTACACTACGCACGTGTCTGTGATTCCGGTGCACTCTCATTAATATGTATATGGCGCTACTGCGCGGGATATTCCATGCACCGCCGGCGCAGGCCTTACGCCGGCCTTGCGCCGAGCTTCATGAATCCTGGGGTTAGAGTCTACCAACATTTATATGACATCAAGCAGAAAAATACGAAGAATGCATTATTTAGGCATATTAATGACCAAAGTAATCATAGTTTTAGTTTTTTTATTCTTGAACAAGTTGATTTGGGACAAAGGGGCGGACCTGTTGAGGAATATTTGGAGTACATTGAGTTAAAGTGGCAGATCAGACTGAATGCATACTCCCCTCCAGGTCTTAATGATAGAATTTCTATAGCGCCACTTTTGAAACTTAAACAGTTATTTATGTTATGATTTATTTATATTGTCATTGGTATTTTTTGCCTTATAACATTCTTTACATGTGACACTATTGATTTAACATTTGGTTAGTTGACTTTTTGTGTACTTGCAAACAGGGGGAGTATTCACTACTACCTTACACTTCCTGTGATGTTTCTTAATTGAAAGGAAATGATGTGGGGTAATATTTTACTAATTGACTGGGTGTGTATTTAAGGAGTTATCAGCCAGCAATTCACTGTTCTGAAGAAGTCTGAGTATTGACGAAAGCGCTTAACTTGTTGTTTTATCATTTTTAAACTGTGACTTTATGTGTATTTGTACTTCATTTTGATCATTGGATTGAGTAAAGAAAGATTTTTTTTCATTATTCGGGCTCAGTCTCGTTGGATACCACCCTGCATTTGCTGTTCTTTCCTGAAGGAAAAATAACATCTACTTCCCAAAATTTCACTTAATCTGTTGTCAGCCAAAAAGATATTCCAGTGGTGTTGGACACTGTCCATCAATACCCCAGTATTATGGGGTATTATCTGCTTTTTCTTAAGTTATCTTATAAGGGTAAATAATTTTTCCCTTATAGACATCACTGTTGCTGAATAGTCATTATCAAAATAAATAATATTTCCTTCTGCTTTAAGCATCGACTTAGCCCAGGCAGTTTTGAGTACCAGTTCTTTACCTTGAGATGAAATAAATTTAACCATGACAGATCTTGGGGAAGTACTGGACTTTGATACAGGATTCACCAGAAATCTGTGTGTTGTCTCTATACCAAAAGTGAGAGCTTCAGGCAAATCTAAAGTGTTAGGGAGTGAGGTATACAATAAATTAACTATATTGTTACCTTTTGTTCCTTTTGGTAGACCAAAAGTATGAATATTGTTCCTACAGGACCTGTTCTCAAGGTAATCTATTTTGGCTAGTAAAGAGTTGTTCTGTTTTAACAGGAATTCAATATTGTTCTCCCATTCACTTAGTCTTCCTTCCATGTCAGTCAAGGAGTCTTCAATGCCAGAAATATGGTTTCTCATTAAATGCAGAACTTCATTAATTTGTTCCATTTGTATGGAAAAGTTTTTCTTTAAGTCATCTATGTTGGTGTCCAAGCTATCTATTTTCAAAGACAATTCTTGAATATTAGTCAGTAATGACTGAAGCTCTTTTCTGAACACAGAGTCTTGAGATGTTACCGTTGTATAACTCATGGTGCTGCAGGATACAGTGAAGAAATTTTCTCTTGCAGATTTTGATAGGAAACTAGTTGAATTTTAAGAAAACTTTTTGATATAATCCTTTAGGGCACCAAAGTTTATTGGAATTCACTTTATTGAGTTGTTTAGGATTATTTAGAAATACAATTTCTGCCGACAATATATGTAGTAGCAGAGCAGAAGAAAACTGATGTTATCCTTGTCTCATCCTGACCACATCCCCCCAAACCTCAGAACGGTTTGACTGACACTTGTGAAGGTTTCTTCATTTCCAGGATTATCAATTCACTTATTTGTCACTACATAGCAACACTTATTGCAGGCTAGATAATTATTTACTATCCAAAGATGCAACTACAGATATTCACAGTGCCAAGATATTTTCAGCTCCTCATATGGACCACCAAGTGAACATGACAAAATCCAAAAGCAGAGATAAGCTCTGATGACTAGCTTCATTGATATTTAGGAAAGAGATCTTTTGGGTCACATCAGGGGAAGTATACAAGACTCTATAAGATGCAACCTGTGTGGGGTATATGACCACTTAATGTAGTGGATCTCAGTTAACTCATTACAGCTGAGTGCATCTCTAGGCATTTCTGCAGTTAACTCCTATTGACGCCTCTAGTAATCAAATATTGCTTGTTCATATTTGCATTAATAATTCCAAAACCATGCTACATACAAGGTATCAAATGATTTCATCTTAAAGCATTCATAATGGCAAACAGAATTATATTGATATTTGACCTCTGTCTAGTGCAGCTAAAGAGATATTTAGTATTATTTGTATACTGTTTATTTGTATTGTAATCATTTTTTCATATTTCTCTAAATTCCTCAACATTCAAATAATGCAAACAGAACTGCATAGCCTCATATAAAAGCTCATAGCTGTATGAAGAAAATCTTGCTGGTAGTATGTGTCTTGCTTAGTTATTGAGATGTCATAAGCTGTTTATACAACATTACACAATTACAATTCACTGCCTTTATTTTGGCTTATAAAACCCATTTTAAAGCATCAAACTGAATGAATACCACCAATATAATAGATTATTTTTTACCGAATAGTTTACCATTTATATTTTTGTAGTAACTCTTATGGTTCCAGAGATTTCAATATTTGTTTGAACTGCAAGGTGATAATTTCATTAAAAAAAAGCTAAAGCCACACCCACTGGGAGTTAAAGGTGCACACCCAAAAGAGCTGGAGGGAATGATTTAAGGTGGAACTCCAAGCACTCAGTAAGTGGGCTAAAACACAATTTTTACACAGGCAAAAGTAAGAGATAAAATCCAAGCAGACAAAACTAAACAAACAACTCAAAACATATTAATAATGAAATATGTTTAATTATATTTAGAATGAGTGGTTCGGCAGAGAGTAATAACCCTTAGAAATTATTGTTCCACAAAACTGAATAACATTGAATGGCTGCAGCCATACCAGGAATATCCCCAGAAAGGAGCAGGGTATGGTAGTATCACCCAAGGGCATACATGGAGAATTTCATCAGTTTTTATTAACAATTTGCATTGAGGATATCCCTCAGATTAACTCCCAAACTGAGGTCTAAAAGTTCTTGAAACAGCTTAATATTCCCCATGTGTCCACTGAAGATCAACTTGCTCTTTCTGCTCCATTAAATCAAGAGAAAACCTATAGGGCTATTAAAGTCCTTCCATCAGGAAAAACACCAGGCCCATATAGCAGTAATGGAGAACTCTATAAAGAGCTAATGGATCATTTCTTCCCTAGTTTAACAGAGTTGTATCAAGCCTTTCAAAGGAATTGTCGGATAAATAGTTCCTTATAATCTTCAATTATAACAGTTCTTTTTAAATCGAGTAAGCAGGTGGCTGATGTAGCTAATTACTATCCTATATCATTGCTAAATGATGTTAACATCTTTTAAAATTTTGGCCAACAGCTTGCATCCCTACCTGCCATCTTTATTATTACCCTCACAGAGTGGGATCATAGAGGATGCAACAGTGCAGATCATCTTTGCATTCAGAAAGTGTTAATGCAGAGGTTACATAATGTCCCCAAACCATCTGTAACTGTTATGGTTAATTTTACCAATGCTTTTGATTCTGTACAGTGGTAGTATCAGTGACATGCTCTTGGCATTTCTACCAGAGTCATCCAGGTTACTCAAGGTTTATATCAACATCCCATTGCTAGAATATTGACTAATGCTATGCTCTCTCAGCCCTTCCCATTACAAAAGAGCACCAGGTAAGGGTGTCCACTATCCCAGCATTATTCATTTTAGCCATTAACCACTGAGTATTTATTTCAATCAAGATAAGTTGATGTTTGGGTGAGAGTTAATGGGGAAAAACATTTGCAAATGACTGCCTGATATTTACAGGCAATCCCAGTAAGGATACAAAAACAACTGGGGAAACTTTAAGCACATTCACTGCAGTCTCAAACTTTAAGCACATTTGCTGCAGTCTCAGATTTAAAGCACATTCTCTGCAGTCTCAGGGTTTAACAACATTTGCTGCAGTTTCAGGTTTTAAGCACATTCACAACAATCACAAGTCTTGAGTGGTAACACTTCTTAAATTCGAAATACTGCAATCTCGAATTTCATTATTTTGAGTCGAGAATGTTGAAAGCCCACAAAAACAAAAATACACAATACCTAAACCCAAAATAACGGAAAAAAAATCCAAACTTCCCCTTACATAACACTACCTTACATTTCCTCCTACATAACATTACCCCCACACCCCCGCTACTTATATATACCAACTCCGAGGTCGCAATAAAATGAATAACACACACACACACTACAAATGTACAAAATCACCACTTTCAACATGTACACACACACACACACACACACACACACACACACACACACACACACACACACACACACACACACACACACATTCTAACCTACCTACACTAACCAACTCCTAAAACTTACCCAAAAACTAATCACACCAAAGTCCTGTCCAAAACCCTGACAACATACAAACTTACATGAATCTCTGTTAATAAATACAAATCGACCAAAATGTGTAAAACCTGGAAACAGCAAAGCATTACTACATAACACACACCGCACAACAACTACTAACACTTCGAAAAACTAAAATTCGAGAAAATGCAGTTTCGAAAAACTGCACTTTCGACATTCTCTACTCGAAATACAGAAATATGAGATTTCAGTGTTTCGAGTTTAAGAAGTGGGCCTGTCTTGAGCACATTTACTGCAGTCTCAGGTTTTAAGCATATTTGCTGCAGTCTCAGGCTTTAAGAGCATTCACTGCAATCTCAGGTTTACAAGTGAATCTGACTAGAGCCTTACTATATCTGTTGAATAACGCACCTATAGATGTAAATGAGACTGGTCTTCCTATGTCCTTCAGCAATAAGCATCTTCAGTATTTGGGGATTTATTTATAGTCTTACTTCTGATCAACAATTACATTTAGAAAGATAGTAAAACTTGGAATTTCTAGTGTATACAGACTTGAAGAAGAAACAAAAGTGATTTTATTTGAAAGATCTGAATAAATTAATATTAGT
This sequence comes from Protopterus annectens, assembly GCF_019279795.1. Taxonomy (NCBI): domain Eukaryota; kingdom Metazoa; phylum Chordata; order Ceratodontiformes; family Protopteridae; genus Protopterus; species Protopterus annectens. Next base: position 1,756,873,244 of record NC_056732.1, on the reverse strand, counting down.
GAAAACATAATCCTATTTTATGATTATTATTCCTATTTTGTAAGGATACAATAAATAGAGAGACAGGGATTTTTAGGAATGTTGAATAGCATAGTATTTTAGGTTATCTTAGATCCTTTTTATTACTTTGGAAGGGGTGGGGGTTGTTTTTTTACTATAGGTTTGTTTACATTGGAAACTTTACCACTCCCACATTAACTGTTATTTAAGTTAATTGTTCTTGAATGCATTAACCATTAAGTCTTATGAATCACTTTTTTACTTGATTTACTGAGTTTAAGAGATTTATTTTAAGCTTTATAGCAGTTAATAACAGTTATTCCCCATACTAGGTTCATATTGTTTCAAATCTGAGAAGTACTTTTGTATAGTTAATCCACCGAGAACACCTGGCTGCTAAGTTTCTTACAGAGTTTGCTTTTTTTGGGCTAAGTATGAGACATTTAGCCTACTGAAACTCTGAAGGACTCTACAGATTTTGTCTTGTGGACTTATTTAAATTTTTACCAATACAGGCAGTGGAAATCAATTTAATGCAAATAATGTGGAAATTATGTCTCCAGGTCCACTTGTGATGAAAACTAAAATTGCTCTTGCTAGACAGAATTGCAGCAGTGAAAATGTTTACAGCACCTCTGTTATTATATATCTTTTGCAATATAGCTATGCCAAAACAATCTCCCATGCTTAAAAAGATAACAGATTTGTTATACTAATTCATTTGAAATGGAAGATGTTGGAACATTTCAAAAGAAATTACATATGCAGTAGTAGAAAATTAGGCCTATGTATTCCATTTTGGAATAAGTATTTACAGGGTTTTCTACTGTCCAAGCTGTTCAATTTATCTCTTTCAGAGTTACCCTTTGGACCATTTTAGAAAGAAGAATTATGTCTTTCTAGGTACCTTGGTGCTTAAGTTTGTTTATTAAGTTTCTTTCCCAGCATTTACAAGGGTAGTTTACTATACCCAGACCTTGTGGTGCTTTGAGACAATTATATAAAATAGACCCATCAAAATATCTTTGGGGCTCAACAGTTCCACTCTGGGGTAATTCACTTATGAAGAAAGCTGATACCATGGTCTAATTGTTTTGATTGAGTACTTATTTTGACTGAATATTTAAGGGAATTATATGGCTTTCCAATTTAACATCTCAAGTGGAAGGGATATGCATTCAAGAGGATATTCAGTTTTTTACAATTGAAATAGGACTTGAACAAGGATCATCATAATCTTCATCATCATCATCAACCCCCTTTTTCCCATTTTTCAACACAGGGTTTGGATGTCTTGTCTACTGTTGCCATCAGTCTCAATTCAATGCAAGCCTCCTACATTCTTTAATACTCATGCCTGACTGTTGTAGGTCCTCTCTCAAACAATCCATCCACCTCTTTGCTGCATGCACTTGTTTCCTCTTGCCTTCTTTCTGTTTGCCCCAAATCTTCTTCACCAGATCATCTTCTGCTTTTCTGCACACATGCCCAACCACCATAATTTGTTTTCTTTGGCCTTGTTTGCAGTTGGTGCTACTTTGGCTTCTGCTCTGATATCCTAATTTATTCAGTTGTCTGACACTGTGCATATTACCACTCATTTCAGGCACTTCATCTCCATCACCTCTAGATTCCTCCACTGCTCTGCCTTTACCATCCATGTATCTATACCATACAGCACTAATGGCCACACCACCATTTTGTACACCTTACTTTTCAGCTTTTTTGGCATTCTTCTGTCATACACTACCACTGGCACTCTTGTCAGTTGGCTGCAGCCCCAGCGATACTAGCTTTGACCTCCTTATTCAGATTGTCCTTCTCCTCACCATTTGACCTGTTCCACTGCTTTTCCTTCTATCTCAGTTTTCAGCTTCTTCTGATTTACTCATTCGCTGCCATTATAACTGCATTATCTGTACTCAGTTTAATCCCATGTGCCTTCATTTCTGTATTCCATTCACCTTTCCTTTCCTGAAGTTCTTTCTCAGTATATGCATGTATTGCCATGTCATCTGTATATAGCAACTTTGTTGATATGTCACCTCCAACCTGTTTAATCATGTAGTACAGCACCAGTATAAACTGGACCCTGATGTACACCCACTCCTGCTGGGAACCCCCTCTGTGTGACCAAACACTGTTCGCAGGTGAGTCATTTGAGGTCCTTGTACATAGCTTGCACTAATTCTACCAATGTTTCTAAGATGTTGAACCAACACAGGACTGCCCAAATCAAGTTTCCCAGATGGAATCTTTCTTCTTCTGTAGCTGCTTCTCAAATATTTGTCTCACTGCAAACATGAGGTCTTTTGTGTTGCTTCTTGTTCTAAATCCAAACTGTTTATCTCCCATCCTATTTTCTACTGCTCTGTGTATTCATTTATCAATCACCCTTTCCTAGACTTTCATACTGGGGCAGTACAGCTTCTGCAGGGTTTTCTTCTTATCTGCCTTTCATGTCCTGTGAACTGATGACCAGATTGTTGCTGGCATTCTTTATCAAGGATGTCTAACTGTCTTCTTCATCTTTCTATCTTTCTATCTTTGCCTTACAACCTGATAGAGTTTCTTTGTGCCATCTTCCAAGTAACTTTCTAGAAAGTGTTGTTCATTGTTATTGGAAATCCCCTTGCAGCCCCTTTTGTTAGTCAACTAATATTCCCTCCTATCCTGGTCCATCTTTTATGTTTCTGTCTCCTACTTTTAACTGCACTCCTTTCTTTTGATGAATTCTTGGACTTTTGTATTCCATCACCAACTTTCCTTATGTACCTTGTTTCCTTACCTGGCTTGGCCACACATCTGTTCTATAGTCCTTGCACATGCTGTTTCGAGATGTTGCCATTCTTCTTCAATTCCAACTATTTCCTCTTCTCTCTGAGGTGCTACAGCCCTGAGTAGTTCCTTGAACTCTTGTGCTTTTGTTCCAGTCAACTTCCAGGTCTTCAGCCATGTCTCTGTTGACCTTAGAGAATTCTCTGACCACTGCTTGTAGCTGATTGTGCAAGTAGTGGTTTATGCTGTGGGCCAATTGCTTCACTGGGGATGAGTTTGCAGTTGCTTATTCTTCCCAGTGCTATTTTCTTACTAGTTGAAGTCTACCTGAGTGGCGTGTTGGCCACTCTTGTATGTGATCTTTTGACTATTTCTTGCTAAACAATGTGTTGGTCACCATCAAGCTGTTTGCCAGACTGATGTCTAGAATGGCCTTTCCTTCTTTATTCCTGTTGCCCACCCATGTGGACCCACGCAGTCCTCATATCCTGTTCTGTCTGCCCCTATATGCACATGCAGGTCACTCATCATTAACACCAATTCATGTTGTCCTGTTTTTATCTAGCAGATCCTGCAAATGCTGCCTGAATGCATTCTTTTCCTCAATATTACAGCCCTGCTGTGGGGCATAGATTGAGATTATGACTAGTCTCCTATCATTACAATGGAGTCTGATTGCCATGGCTGTCTCTAATTGTGATAATATTCTTCCCTGTCTTCTGAAGTCTCTCCCACTACAATTCCCACACCATTTCTACTCTTTCCTCCTCCTTAGTAGTAGAGTCTGATCCCAAGCCACCTGTCTTTGCTGCACTGGCTGCCCATCTTGTTCACTGGATACATAGGATGTCCAGCCTCTTCCTTACCATCATGACATCCACTTCCAAGCTGCATGCTATCAGTGAACCTACATTGAGTGTAGTAATTTCATAACTCATGTTTGGCAGGTTGGTTGGTTTTATTTCAGGCTTTCTCGTAACAGAGCTATCTCAGGTAACCAAGCTGCACAACTAGACACTAGCTAGCCAGTAGGTTATTAAGAGAGGGCTGCTGCACTTTATGGCAGGCAAATACTGGCCAATACAGACACATACACCCCTCCCACTGTTAGCAGGGGTTCCTGGTGTACGATGGGTCCTCAACCTACTCAACATTGGAAAATTCCCATGCCCTTTTGATGACATTATTCAGTATAACCTAATCACCTAGAGCCAATGTTTACACTGTCAAGTGGCTAGCCCTGGCACAGAATGCAGTTTGTGATCCAAGTTTTCCTATTATGAAGATACTGAGCACCACAGCTGATGCCCAGTGCAGTTGGTCTATACAATTCGTCCTCCTATTGGCAGCATCTATATCTGTGCTGCTGCCAATAACTCCATTCTTGGTTGAGTTTGAGGTGGAAATACTCAGCATGTTTTTATGAGGTGGGGAGAACACCACAGAGAGAGGTGGGGGTTACTTTAACGGTTGATGTGTCTACCTCTCAGATACAAGCTATAAGGTTTGACTCCCACCCTTGAAATGGAAATTAGCTAGGCTTAAACTGACCCACAAGGGCAGTTAGCCTAGAACTTACCTATAAACCATGAGCCAATTCTGGCAGTAGTATAACATTTGAACCATACCTCTCAACTGTACCGATTTTCACAGAATGTCCAGATTTTTGCCTCATATTTTTGGCCCATTTTTCATTAAATTGTGCTTTTCTGGCAAACTACTGTCAAGTCATTAAAGACTGAAGTAAAAAATAATGACAGACATTTGAGTTTCAGACTTCATTCCATTCAGAAAATTCACGCTAATGTAAACCTGTATTTCTGTCAACTTTCTATGATTGTAAGAACAATATTTGAAAAATGTCCCTATTTTTGGGCCTTTGTCCAACTTTTATTTATGGCTTTGTCCAGATTTCTTGCTCTAAGAGGTTGAGAGGTATGATTTAAACCCATGCATAAATAGAACATATTGGAAAGACAAATGATTCCCATGTTTTGGAATAGATTCCCGATTCATGTGAAACAGATTCCATCCCTAACCCTATTCAAACCTAACTTTGAGTATGGATAGGAAATCACAAATTCATGCCAGAGCTGTCCCCCGTGTCTCTTATAGACAGAGGCCAGCAGTAAACATTTCCTTTTAGGTTTGGACTTATAAATAAACTTATCATAGCTGCTAATGTCTCCTTCTGATATCTCCCATATAATTTTATCTGCTGTTCCTTATTGTTTTCCTTTAACCAGTTTAACACTGACTCTATAAAATGTGAATATGTCATGGTCTGTAAATGTTGTTTATCAGCATGTTGGGTAATATAAATGTTTTTATCAGCATTTTGGGTAATGCTGCTTTACTTGGAGACTTCATCACTGAACTGTAGCAGATTTGCACACCTGAAGTCTTTAAATTCTGTCATACTTCTTCCTGACAGTTTTTAGTTTCAACTTGTGATTAGTGAGAGGGATACCTTGGAGATGGTACACACACATGATAAGTTTGTCAAGTCCAATTTAAGTATATTCTGTTCCCTAGTAGGTTCTTTTATAATGTAGTACAGGAATTTTTGTTTATAAAGTCTAAGTAATTTTGAGCATATCCTATGTCAGTGGTATAGGTCCACCAGTTGATCACTGGTTAGTGAAAATCACTTAGGATTACAGTGTTCCTATTCCCCGGGAGTTCATCCAGAATATTTAGATTTAGGAATGTCATTTGACTTACTGGGGACATGGAGGCACTCTCTAGCATTCTGTGAACTGACTGATAGTTGATTCAATTTAGCATAATTTGAATTTCTACAAGCTCTGCTTGCAGGTCAGTAGGTATCCTTCTCAAGGTAATGTGGTCTCTAACAAATATGGCTATACCAGCAGTTTCCTTCAGGTCTTAAACACAAGGCATGGGTATTGAAGGGGTACTGTTTCAGCATTTAAACCAATTTTCACATACCTGAATGTGCTCCAAATGCATAGGAGCCTCAAGGTCTGGTAGTTTGTTATTTAGACTCTTGCATTACATAGAACCACCGTGATATGGTGCAGTGATTTATTTGTTTTGAAAGTTTGGTTGGGAAGTTCATCAGCTTTCCTTGTTTAATAAGGGCACAGTAAGTCAGAAAAAAGCTTTTTTCCAGTATGCAGAAGCCTTGGAATGAAAGGTGTAAACCATCTCCAGTTTTCAGTCATCTCACCCCATGCTGACACATATTGAATCTCCCTAAAATGATACCAATTGTTTAATTGTTAAACTATTCATTTTTTTCTTTATACCTCAGCATCCTTTTTGGTGATGGAAGGATTCCACTCGTGTATTTTCTACATTTGTGACATGCATGGAGAGCTCTGTTATATCTATTTTCATATCTCTCAGGATCCCAGATAGGCAATCACCATGTCATATTCATATGTGTCTGCTTTTAGGGTCAAACATCTCGACTCCTTACAGACAGCACGCTGCATTTTTCTTCCAGCCTAATGAGTGTTGAATCTGGGGCTAGTAATGAAATCACCAATCACTAACATATTTCCATATGACAGTGACTGGAGTGAATTATTGTTGACAATGAACAGATACTGTCATAGATGGTTGTACATGGTCTTCAGTGGTGCTACAGTCACAAAAAGATAAGTAATTTAAATGTCCTATATGGGCATGTGGCGGTGTGTTTATTTTTTGATCAAATTAACGTCTGGAAATGTGAGTATAGGAATAAGATGAAAAGGGGAAATGATCAGAGGGTAGAACAGAAGGTGAGCAAATAAGGATTGAGCAAGACAGAGGTGGGATAAGAGGAAATACATTTTTGTGAGACAGATACCCATTTTATATTTATGAATAGAAGGGTAAGTTGGGGAATGAAGTAAGAGATAGTTAAGTAAGGCAGCAAGGGAAGGCAGGCAGACAAAACTGACAGGGTGTGTGATAATACAATGAATGAGGGGAACATAATAATGAAGAAGACATCAGACAGAGGGAAGACAATAGTGAGGTTAGGATTTAATGACCAAGATGGGTGGGCATGGACACAAAAAGGAGGGGAACATTGTGTTGAAGGATATGAGTGGGTGTTTCCAGCTGCAGTCTCAGCCAGATGTGACCCATTGGGAGAATACTTATCACCCTGGGTATTGTGACCACTGGATCTTGGCTCAGATAATACTCTCAACACTGAACAACCATACTACCTTTGAGTTATGGCAGTAATGACAAACATGGCACTGGGGTATGAAAGTTATATATTTTTTAAATTAATCTCAGCTATTGTTAAGATTAAATCCAGGACATCATGAAGAATGTACTCTCCCCTGCCACTTTCTGAGGTACTCACATTTACTGCTCCATGACTTCTTATTCTTGCTGATATCTTCAGGGGGTATATACATAAAAAGAGCACTTTGCAACCCCTGTGGATGGCAGGCTCAGGGTAAAGGTGTACATAATATAACAGCTTTACTTATAGAATACAGGTGGTGTCTGCTGCTTAACATCAACCTCCCATCAGCATAGGGGGGGTCAGGATTACTATGCTTCATGTCACTATAATGATGATGTGATGATGGCAGCATTGTCCCATGCATGGGTCACAGACTATTCCAGAATTATACAGAGGCCCCTTATAGCTCTCCTGCCAGAGCCTCTGCTTGTAGGTTCACAGGTAGTTACTAGGCATGCCATCCAGGAGACCACTGAGACCTAACCCTTACTCTAACCTTAACACCTTTGAGAAGCCTAACCCAATGTCCTGAGTGTCTCAAACCATTGTCTGGTTAAGTGACTCAAGGTAAAACAATAGGCACATGAAAACTGGGCACTCAAACCCTGTACCACAAGAAGCAGCTTGTTAACACCTTATCACATTAATCCTCTGCAGTAACTGCCAAACAGTTAATGATTCATTATGGGTGATATTGAGATATATTTTTGTGTCATCCACACACCACATATGTGTTCTGAAGGGGCACTATCCTCTCCTTCAGCCATGATGTCTCACCTTGAATAATCTCAGGGGAAAGTGACAACAGAATTGGCACCCGTATTAAGCTTCATGTGTCCCATCTGCCACACAATGAAATACATAGATGGGCACCTCTTTTGGGTGATGAATGGCAACCTCAGAAATTATAGGCACTCTGTAATTATGGTTCACAGTGGCAGTTTAAGGTGCATATTGAGATAAGCATATATGACACTAGAGAAAGATGCTGATTTGTGCAGAAGAACTAAACTGTCTAACATACAAAGGAAAAGTACAACAAAGATTATGAGAGTCTGCAATGTCCACTCTAAAGATAAAGGATAAGTGAAAAATAAGCATACATTGTTTAAAAGTAATAATAACACCAAGAGAATTGCAGGTAATCACATGGTAACAAAAATGTCACACAGTAACAATCAAGTGGTAAGAAATTCACAGTGCAGACAGTGTGGCTCCTGTTACAAAAATGAGGGCTGTCATGTAGTTAATTAATTTTGCAAGCTCTCTGGGGTTAATGACTGTTTTGACAAAGTATGTATGAAGCATTTTAATGTTTTAAAGCAAAATAACTCTGTAAAGTAAAACTGTAAGAATGTGCAGGTGTGGTCTGGACACAACACGACTGTACTTTTTTTTTATTTTATTTTACATTTGTTTGCTGGGATAGTCTGAATGGACACATGTCAATTTTCAGTGGAGGCCCAGGGAGAAAAGTTTCACATGAACAAAAACAGTATAGAATGCATTTATACAAGAAAAAATATTTATACAAAAAGAAATTGAACTAATTACATAACAAGACTAAAGATGTATCATTTACACATGGTAAATAGGCAGGTATTTACATAGTAAGGCATTTGAAAAGAGAGGGAAGACAGAAGAAAGACAGTCACAACTTTAGTACGTAGAAGAGAGATCACTTAGGGAAATAGGGTTACACTTTGGTATGCAGTTTGCATGTTTACAATATATTTAGGAGTTGTATTGAGGGACGTCCAAGATTGTTAGTAGTGACAGATCTAATTTTGACTTGATTATGAAAATATAGGTGGGGTCACTAATAATCTTAAGAGAGAAGTGATCTAGTCTGGGGTATTACAAGGACATAGCCATTTGTTTTGTAAGTGAGTTTTTAGCTTTGATTTAATAAAGGTTGGGATAGATGATATTTCATCAGATAGTGAATTCCATACTTTGCCTAGTTAGCAAATAGGGATTCTCCAGCAAAGTTTTTGGCTGTATTGATTTTTATAAGTGGTTTGTTGGTGGAGCATAAGGTTCTGCTACTGGAATGAGGTGGCAGTATATTTTGCAGAGAGGGTGTTTTTTCACTTTGGTAGAATATCTTATGGGCCATGATTAGTTGGTTATTCAGCAGGAGATGTGGGAGCTCAAGCCAAGTGATCTTTTTAAGGGAGAGACAATGGTGAGCTCTCGATGGGGAGTTGGTGGCTTATCGAGCAATTTTATTGTAGCAGTTTTCCAGCTTCAATAATCCAGATTTTCTTAAGTTGTTGAGTGTAGGAGATGCATATACAAGTGAAGATAATAAGTGAGTTTGAGCAATTTTGGCTTTGGTGTCATTTGTAAAATATTGTTTGTTCCTGTATAACATTCCAAGTTTTTTATGTACTTTTTTATTGTTTGGGATGTGTGGGCATCAAATCTCATATTACAGTCAATTTCAACTCCTATCAGCTTGGTATGAGGTGAGGGAGAGATGTTTGTGCTGTCTAATGAGGATATGCTAAAAGAGCACAGAGCTGCATTTGATTTGGTTGGTTGGAATATCATAAGTTTGTGTTTTTGGGGGTTAAAATTAACTGTGAGTTGCTTAGCCCTGTTTCTACTGCTTGGAAGGATTGTTGTGTTACTTTTTAAGTTCTTCTGTGGTGATAGCAGCACAGATGACTGTTGAGTCATCTGCGTACTGAATGAGTGATGCTTGTGGGGTTGAGGTGTGCAGGTTATTAGTGAAGATGGAGAAGAGTAATGGGCCTAAGAGTGATCCTTGTAGGACCCCTAAAGTTACATGTAGGAGGGGTGATAGTGATTGTTGCCAGAGTACAGCTTGGTGATGCCCATTTAGGTAGTCCTGGATCCAGGCAAGGGTAGAATGGGACAGGTTAAGGTCAGAGAGGACATTTAGGAGTTTGCTGTGTGAGACCATATCAAAGGCTTTTGATAGCTCTAAAAAGATAGAGGATACATAGTTACTATTATTTCTATGAAGGTTGATAGTGTTAGTAAATGACATTAGCACGGTAGTTGTACTGTGATATGGTCGGACGCCATACTGGGTATTGGTTAGTAGTTTGTTAGTATGCAGATAGTATATAATTTGTTTGTGGATGGTTCTTTCAAGGATTTTTGAAAGTGGTGATAGGATCACTATTGGGTGATAGAGAGGTCAGAGGAAGGGCCTCCTTTATGAACTGGTATTATATGTGACATTTTCCGTATGTCGAAGGACTTGGTGTTCAGTTTTGGATCTATTAATAAGAATGGATACTGGATAGGCAATGGCATCGGCAGCTAATTTTAGAAAGTCTGCTGGTAAGTTGTCTACTGCTAGGGTTATTGGCTTTAATTTTTTAAGAAGTTATTTGATTATGTCTGTTGGCACTGGTTGCAGTGAGAATGAGTTTTTGTTATTGTTTGGTGGAGAATAGTTTGAGGTTGTAGAAGGGTTTGGTTTAGTGGACAGTGCTAGGATAGTCTCAGTAAAGTATGTATTGAATTGGGTGGCAATGTTGTCATTAGTACTGGGTGTAGTAGGAGGGGGTGTTTTAACTTTGCCTGGCTGGAATATATTGTTTATGTCTGTCGAAAATTTCTGTGAATTATTGCGATATTTGGTTTGGGCTTTGGAATAGTAATTCATTTTATCCTGTTTAATTTCTTTCTTTGACTGATTTCTGTGTTTGCAATAGGTTTGTAGTACTAAGTGAGACTTGGTTGTGTGCCAATGTTTCCAGACTTTATCTCTTGACTGTAGTAGGGATCTAGTTTCTTTAGTTAACCATGGTGTGAAGTTTGATTTGACTCTAATAGTCCAGGTGGGGGCTTGGGCATCCAGGATAGATAGGTAGGTGGCATTAAAATAGTGTACGGCTTCTTCTAGAGAGAGATGGGTGAGTGGTGTCTAGTTACATTGTTTGAGATTATATATGAGGTCATTGAGATTGAGATGTTTTTTATTCCTTATTTGTTGATAAGTAATTTGTTTGGCTGGATTGATATTTTGCCTGAGTAAATATTTATTATTTATTATTTATTTATTTATTTTACATTTGTTAACCGGGATGGTCCGACTGGATACATGTCCTTTTTTCAGCGGCCGGGCCCCAAATAGGTTGGGAGAGTGTCACTGAGGCTGTCTGGTAGGCAGCCACAGTGAGATGAGAGGGTGGGCCTATTTGTTAATATCCAATCTAGTATTGATTGCCTGTTTGATGTTTTATTATATCTGGTGGGGTGTTGAATGAGCTGGGCAAAGCCGTGCAGGCTGATAAAATTTCTTTGTGGTTTGGGAAGAGCAATCGGCCCAGTCTATGTTAAAATCACCCAATATTATTGTTTCCTGAGGAAGGTTTTCAGCTACCCAATGAAACGTGCATTCTAGTGTCTGTGTATTGTCTCCTGGCAGGATATAGATGCCAATTATGTTTATCAGTTTCCCAGGGTTAATGATCAATCTCGTAAGTAGGAGCTCTGCATTTATCAAATGTCTGAGCTTTGTGTCCAAGGTTTCTAAGGATAGTTGGGTTTTGAAGAGAAGAGCTAACCCGCCTCCTCTTTTAGCTAACATATCTTGATGAATGATGTATCCTGGTGGCAGGATTTCATTGGTCAAAGTACCTGGTTTTAACCATGTCTCAGTGATAAGAACAATGTCTGGAGTAAAGAGCAAGGCTTGCATGTAGTTCATGTATTTTGTTTTTGATACTTCTTATATTAATACTAAGTAGTAAAATGTCATTTGTATGTGTAGAAGGTATGGTTGTTGAGTGGGGAAGGTTGCAAGTGTCTGTGTGGGAGTTGTACTAGATACGGGATGGCCAGGGTTTGGGTGAACATCTCCACTGCAGGCTAAATTAGATGGAATTATGGCTAGAGATTTTAAGAATTTCAGTATGTGTTTATTGTAATTTTCTGAAAGTGTTGGTATTTGTGGGTGAGAAAGTAGTCTAGTGTGTGTGTAGAAAAGCTGAGATGTTAATTAAAGAGCAGGAGATAGAGATGTTTGCATGTTTAGATCTTTCAGGGTAGTTATGAGAGGTAGCTTGTAGGGGGGTTGGTTATGTTAGGTTGCTATGGTAGGTAGTACCAAATGTGACTGTAACTAGAATTATTAGCAGGGTTATGAGTAAGCATGTCTGCTGTCTGTAGTGCATGGGGGTGGAGGTTAGTTGTTTTAGTTGTAGTATTTTGCTTGGCCATGATATGTGAGTGGTTAGGGAGTGTTAGTATAGTTAGTTATAGTTCAGAGATGACTGAGAAAGGATATGTGGGGCAGTTCAAGTAAAGGAGTTGGGCTTTGGGTTGCTGGGAGGGACTTGTGGGAGTGTCTAGTAATTAGGACAATCTGTTGTGATTGGTTGAAGATAGGAGAGGGAGTGGCTAGATAAGTATAAATTACTGGAGTATGGGGGTGGATGGGAATGCGGTAGGGTACGGTACTAAAGTGAGTGTGAGTGGAGTGAGGGCAAATGGAGGAGGTTGGCCCAGGAACAGCTCAGTGAGCGAGCTACAAGAAAAACAATCTATTGTCAATTAGTTATAAAAAATACACAAGTGTTTTCTGTACTGAGGTTAAAATACTTGCAGTGCATGCCAGAATGAATGCGTGGAGTCAATCCTAACAGAAAAGGAAAACAGAAGTGACATGTGGCCAGAAAAGCTACAAATAAAAAGCAGATCATTTGCATTAAAACTAAATATTCTGTAAAGGGCAACATAACATGGGAATGTTGGATTTTAAATTGTACAAATGTTCAAGTCTGCTGCATGCATAGTACTGCTGAAACTGCTTACTTGGGGTCATGTTTGCTTGAACTGTGAACATTAAATCAAGAAACTCATGCTGTTATTGTATGCTAAATCAAAACAGCTGGCTATGTTGGGGCTGAATGTTTGTGCAGTATGCTGCATGGTAAAAAGACTTAAAGACCAGATTCCAAAAGAGTTGCTGTCAGTGTAAGTCTGCCCTGATTCTGAAAGACTTGCTGTCAGTGTGTAAGTGACTTATTCAGTCTAAGGCCTATCTATTAACGGGTTTACACTAGGGCTAGATTTTAAAAGACCTGCTCTCAGCTTGCTCACAGTGTAAGGGGTCACTTATACTGAGAACGAATCTTTTGAAATCAGGCCCGTAATTTAGGCAAGATTGAAAATAATGCAATTTATGTTGTAAAATCTGATAGTTAATACTCAAAGGTGTCAAAGTGTCCAGCTGATGTATACTGGGAGCATATAGAGACAGGCCAGGACACCATTCTGTCAGAGAGTTTGACAGGGTCGACAAAGTAGTAGAGATAATCAGAATGATTATCGGAATAATTCTCACACTGCCACAGTTTAGAGTCAGCCAGCTTTCAGTAAAATGTATAAAACATTATTTCAGTGGCAAGTAACCCACTGCTGCAAACACACATATTAATTTTGTTTCTGTGATCAGCACTTCTTGAAATGCCCTTCAAGTACAGAAAAATAAATGACATGGTTCAATGTATGTTCCCTAAGATACATATTATTCTCTAAAGAAGTATGCTGATCTGTTTTAAATGGTAAGATTTCTACAGTCTGTGTATATACAATGATTTCAACTTAGGCACGTACTGTCATTCATGCTCCTAGGAAAGTGCTTTTAACACTTAAAACTAAAAATAGAGCAGGAGCTGAAGTATGTGGAGACAATCTGAGTTAGTCAGCCTGAGCACCACCAGATGCTGCATTACTGAAGAACACAGGCAAAATATACAGTCTGATTCCAAGCGACTGCTGTCAGTATTAGTAATCACATACAATGGGAAGAGGTCTTTTGGAATACATCTCCTGGTGTAAGCCTGTTTATGAATAGTTCTTACACCAAAGTAAGTTACTTACACTGTGAGCAAGTCTTTTCAAAATCAGGGCAGACTTACACTGAAAACAACTCTTTTGGAAACTGGCCCATAGTTTTATTATACACTCTGGGCAGGATTCACGAAGCCTCTGTGTAAGAGTTACAAGTCTTACATGGAGGCTGCAGTTAAACGGAGTGATGTCAGCATGCCATGCATATTCATGAGGGCATGCTGACTCACACCTAAGGCTAATACGGTCCGTGTAAGAAAGTAGGGGGCGTGTCCACAGGGTGAGTCATGCAAACGGACACACCCCCAGAAGAGTCACAGTCCCGAGAGTAAACACCCACGAGCGAGTCCATGTACATGTCAACAAACACAACACAACACATGCCCCCACAGACTATAAATATAAATAGAAAATGTAAAAATAAACAATTAAAGTTTTAAAAATGTTTGCCCGTAATTGCGCTCATTTGCGCGGGTGTGCCCTTCGTTCAGCCACAGTTAGCAGTCAGTGGAAAAGCATATAAGTTCTAAATATGCAAAGTAAGCCAAAAAGAAATAGCGTAGCGGTAGAGATGTCATCTGAAGAGGAGGCAAGCACGGTTCGAGCCCCAACAACATCATTTTATTTTTTTTAGTGAAATAAGCACGAAACAATCCCCTGACATATATTTACAGATATATAATTATATTTTATGTAAAATGTAAGGAAATGGGCCATGTAGTTTGAAGAAATGTGAGACAATAAAAAAAAAAGAATGTCAGAAGTGCTCATAGCTGAGCTACGCTCTAACAAGCTGAGTATGTCTGCCCATAGGTGAGCAGTGGATTAACAGGTGTAAACTGAGTGCCCGGGGTTGAGCAGCACTTTAACATGCTGCAACCATGTGCCCGTAGCTGAGCTGAGCATAATATGCATGCTGACAGCCAAATGATGCTTAAACCAGCGTGATCCATTTGCGCGGAGGTGCGCACCGCGCCAACAAGCTCACCGGCGGGCAACGTTGAGCAAGTTGTATCAAAACCGCTTTTACACAGACACACCTCCTAGCCTGTGTAGACAGTCATAAAATAAAAAAAAGCAATGGCCAGGCTCGAACGCAGGGTACCATGCACCAGAGCCAAAGCTCTGAACCACTAAGCCATGACAGTTGCTGTTTGAAATGCAGTATTAGCTTATATATAGGAATGAATGGAAAGAGAAGCATGACAAAGCAGAGTTTGTGAAGCTGATACATTTCCAAACTGGCCAATCACAGATAAGTGTGGGAAAAACGGCATATATAAGCCCCATAGGCGGGAATACACAGCATAACTGATTGTGGAATCTACTTGCAGTCAGGATGTCAGGTGTAGGAGAGGGTAGTTGCTTCCGAGCACAGAGGTGGGGCATTGAGGAGTCCAAATATATGGTTTGGCTCCTCGTCCACGATCATGAGGCCCAACTCATGCAGGGCCAGGTCCTGTGGGGAGCATACAAGGCTGAGGCGTGGGACCGGTTGGCACATGATCTCACCAGTGCCACAGGAATACCAAGGACTGGTGAACAGGTCCGTCACCACCATGCGGACCTGAAGAGATGGAAGCAGGACCAACTGAACCGTTGGATCCAGGAGGCCCGGCAAATGCCCAACACCCCACTACTGAGTAAGTTACATGTAGTTATTTATGTAAGAAATAAAACTAGCTGATATTATGGAGATGTGTATTCCAATATCACTTCATTTATGTTACAGCTGCAGGTATACATTCAGCGAATCATAGAGCCTATGCTGATAGGCATGTGCGGTTGCGCCACCAGGCAGGTTAGTAACCTCTCCCTGTAACTGTAAATAAATATAAGTATGACAGCTTGCAAAAGACTGCAGTGTAGCCAGTTATTAATAAAAACTGCAAGTAACAGTGTAAGAGAGATTCTGCCAGTACTGTGTGAT
Source organism: Protopterus annectens (assembly GCF_019279795.1). Lineage (NCBI taxonomy): Eukaryota > Metazoa > Chordata > Ceratodontiformes > Protopteridae > Protopterus > Protopterus annectens. Next base: position 1,756,857,480 of record NC_056732.1, on the reverse strand, counting down.
TACATAAGTGTGATACAGCCTGTAATCCAAAAATAAAAATGAAACAAGTCTGAAATAAAGATGTTCCACCTGTAATGTAATAGGACATAACCTGCAGCAGGCTGTATATTACAACTACACAAGTTCAGTACAACACATGTGTGAAATATATCCCTGTTTAAACTGTGAAACATGACACAAGTGAGACTGCTGGAAAGGATTTTGTTGTAACCAAGTAAAACATGTTAATAAAGCCTAGAATTAAGTACCATCCTGAATTGTAAATATAAAACTGGTGAGAGTGTGAGAAAGAGGTATGAATCCACCAAGACAGTTGTAATAACTCCTGAATAAAGTATACTGCAGTCAGTACAGCATGAAATGAATGTGACAGGCACATCCAAAGAGTGAAATGTGTGCAATAAAGTAGTGAAGCTGGAATGTGTGTCCCACAATTTGGATTTGTAGCTGTACCTTAGCAATATGCAGATAGTGTTTGTATGCGATACCAAACATCCACAGTTGTCTAGAGCCATATAAATTAAATGTAGCAGGATGCTGTAGCTGAACAGAGGCAGATATGAACGTGTATGAATAAAAATGCAATGTATATTAATGTAGCAGTAACATTCCCATCACCAACATGCCTAAGTTTACACATAGGGAATTGTAGCCAGACCTGTAGGGTGTATATATCTGCAGCTAGTAGAAATGTACAGCATATGTATAGGTAATTTAAGTTGTTAATGAAATATTTCTTCACCCTACCCTATAACCACAAATAATCCATCTCACATGAAATGGGTATGTGTATTCACAATTATGCATGTGTTATGCCTGCTTTTCCAGCTAGAACTCAAACACTGTGATTGGTCACCGCTAAAAACACTCCCCCTAGATAACGCAGTTGACTACTTTAATTCTACATTCTTATCCATCCTTGACCAACATGCCTAATGCTCTATTAGAAGTAACACTAAACCTGCCCCATGGCTCACCAAAGCGACTAGACAGAATATTCTCCTCAGAAACAAATCTTGGGCAAAATGGCACACTTCTAGGAATTCAACAGACCACCAAACCTTTAGACAACTTAGAAATACCACTAAAAAAGCTATCCTGTTAGACAAAAAAAACTTTTATATCCAACTACAACAATCTAACCAAAGAAATCCACAAAAATTTTGGTCCAGCATCAACAAACTCCTACACCCAGGCCAAACTATTACACCTACACCACAAGGCTCTAACCTAGATAACCCAACACATACTGCCAATGCCTTTAATTCTTTCTTTACAGATACCATTCAAACACTAGCCAAGCAATTATCTCCAACTTCCCCTAATCTAACCACCTCTTCAACTTACACTATTCCTTTATTTCAGCTAAAAACTGTTCCTACATCCTTCATTTGCTCTCTTCCAGAAAAACTGAAACCTACTACCCCCTCTGCTGACCATCTACCTGCTGAATACCTGCAAAAAGGTGCCAAAGCCATAGCCCTCCCAATTTCTATACTCATAAACAGAACTATAACCGAAGGAAATATCCCATCTATCTGGAAAATCTCACACATCATCCCCCTACACAAAGGTGGTAACTCCATTGACATCTCAAACTATAGACCAATAGCCTTACTCTCTCCACTGGCAAAAATAATGGAAAAATGTGTCCATAAGCAAGTACTCACCCATCTAATTGATAATAACTTACTTGCCAACTGTCAACATGGATTTAGACCTAACCACAGCACTACCACAGCCCTTCTATCCTTCACAGACTGTATAAATTCTAACCGTAATAACAAAACCCTTTCCTCTTCTGTCTTCATTAATTTATCTAAGGCTTTTGATATGGTTAATCACCAGCTCCTTATTGAAATACTTAAATCTCTTTCTCTTGATACTCTGACTTTACAATGGTTCAAATCATACTTAGAAAATAGACAACAAGCAGTACTATGGGAGGGTAACCTATCCTCTCACCTCCCTATTTCCCTTGGTGTCCCCCAGGGCTCCATTTTAGGCCCATTGTTATTTTCCATTTTTATTAATGACCTCCACCTAGCAATCCCACATGCTACCTGCATCCAATATGCAGATGACTCCACTATTATTTGCTCAGCTAATACCGCTACCAAGCTACATTCCCTTACACAAAATGCATTTAATACAGTGGAACAATGGTTTTTAAACCGTTGCCTTCTACTTAACCCTAAAAAACCAAACTCCTACTCTTTACTCCTACTCATAGGTCTGCTCCTCTTCACTTTACTCTTACATCCAACAATGGGACTCTCATATCTCCTGACACAACCACCAAACTTCTTGGAATAACCATAGATAATAATCTAAACTTCGACACACATACTAACATCACTATAAAAACAGTAAATAAAAAACTGGGATCCCTTTACAGAATCAAACCCTTCCTTACGCCTTCAACCAAAATTGCTATAGCTAGAACTCATTTAATCACTACCTTACTCTATGCCTCACCTATATACACCAATCTCTCAAAAAACAATCTAAACAAACTTGCTACTGCCTATCACTCCATTGCTAGATTTGCCACAGGATCTCCTTTCAAAACACATCACTGCAACAACCTAAAACAACTAGGATGGCTAGAGTTTCATAACCAGATACTATCTCAACAACTCACTATTATCCATAAGAGCTTGTACTACCCACCTATACACCTATACTGACTACCCTCATTACCCCCTACAACAATCTTAAGAATCTTCGCTCCTCTAATAAGCCACTTATTACTATCAACAAATCCAACAACACAGCTGGAGATTCTTTGTTTTCTAACTCCGTAGGCAAACACTGGAACAGACTTCCCTCTGAACTCCTATCTCTGACCTCCACTAGGCTCTTTAAACTAAAAATAAAACAATTTCTCAATTCTCACTGGCTTTGTCCTTGTTCTAACCCTGACTAAATGTCTTATCTGCTCATAACAAGTGTATACTCCACCTACTTACATACTCTTGCTGCTTCCTATATATCTTCATCTCACTGTATCAAATGATATATTTATATAATTTATCAACAGTTTATACTCTTGGTTATCCTGTTTCCACTTGAAAACTACTAATTTATTCTTATTCTATTGCATTCCATATCTCCTCTGCATGAGCTAGGTATGCTTGTAATGACAACTGTACCTTATCTGTATCTCTGTAATCTGTTTAGACCCTTTTTTAATTATCATTATAATTCTTTGAATTTGTGACAATTATTACAGTCATATAGTGTGCCTGTATATGGCTGTAACTGCTTAGAGCTATTTTTACTAGTCTGAACTTATTATTTTATTTTATCTGTATATGGATGTAACTGCTTAAAGCTATTTTTACTACTCTGAACTTATTATTTTTTACTGTATAATATTAACTGTGCTGGAGCTTTTCTCCCCGGGCCTCTACTGAAAATGGATCTAATTCCAGTTAGACTAGCCCGGTCAACAAATGTAAAATAAAAATAAATAAATAAAATTAATTCCCCTGGACATTTGTCCTGTTGGTTCATAAATATTTGCATGTACGTTGATGCATGTGCCCTGTTCATACATCTAAACCTGATGGCCTGTTGCCATCAAACAACCCTGCATGCTGATGGATTGTGTACTGTTGTTGAAATTATGCATGTGTTATGCCTGCTGTTCAATGTTTTTGATGTATGGGTGTTTGGTTAATGGGAATAGCATTAATCTGAAGTTTTTTCTAAATGTTATTGTATATAATCATATGGTCGTCTGTTACCTCATGTATTAATTATCAAAAGAAGTATTATGTACTCTGTTTAATATGAATGCAAATTACTGTCAATGAGGAGCTTTTCTCCCCGGGCCTCCGCTGAAAATGGACATGTATCCAGATGGACTATCCTGGTCAACAAATGTAAAATAAATAAATAAATAAATACTAATGCATGCTGTTACAACTAATTGTGAATGGTTATGTTTGTTACTAACCCACACCATCCTAAAATATTGACAACATAGGACGACAGGGAAGGCGGGTTCCAGTGGACCTACCTCTCCCACCTCAGCTGGCGAGTGCACCTGGCACTAGTGCCCAGGCCGGACCCTCATCCGGTGGCCCTGTGCCACCTTCAAGTGGAAGTGCTGCAGGGGATGGGGCTCGTCCCCCCTCTGCAAGGGTGGCCGGAGGAGACCGCACACTCACCATCCGTAGTGTCCGGACTGTGGTGCATAGGGAGATCAGGCATTCTGTGCTTGGGCCCCTACGCCAGCTTGAGGCACCAGTGGCACAACTCATGGGTGTGCCTGCTGCCCATCCTACACAGCCCCCAGCACAGCCCCATCCTGGGCAGTGAAGGCACAGTGGCAACTGCCCATGGGTGGGGATCTCAGTTCCACTGTTGCCATCTGTGGGCTCATGGGCTCTAGTTATCCCAACATCCATCACCGTCAAATGTGTATCCCCCCACATGTGTCATACACTGCCCCTGTATGCGTCTTGTTTGTCTTGTCTGTTAACCACCCCTACCTACCTCCCCAACTATACCTACTTCCCGTACCTGACATTCCACTCTCACCTGAAAAAAAAAAGGGCACTCTGTACCAGCAAAAACATTACACCCCATACATAGCTGCCCATTTCGCAAACATGTCTGCTGGACATGTGAACTGGCAATTACAATTGGCTGTACAACAGATTTTGTTGTCCTCACCCCTCTCTCAGGGGTGGAAGGTTTCAAATCTCACACCAAATTACACATGTATGCACAGCTGTTGCTGATAAAGAAATGGGCAGCTATGGGCCTTTCCTACACCCTTCCTGCAAATCCTGAGCTTGTTACCCTACTGTCCTACCCTCTTTGTGACCCCTTTTTCACCACTATCCTGTCTCCCCATTTTCATTTCTTTCAAAGAAATTAGCACAGGTGTGCACAAGAGTAAGCACTTTTAAGTAGTTGTAAGCAGGCGTGCGCTTGTGTGCGCAAAGCTAAACACCAGGGCGCATGCGTGAGCTCCGCGCAAACCAGCGCTAACCCGCTTACAACTGCTTAAAAGTGCCTTAGTCACTCTGAATGACAAGGCCTGTAGTCTTCCCAGAAGCAAAAAAAATCCACTGTCAGTCTCGAACCCAAGACCTTGGAAGCACTAGTCTGCATGACTTACCACTAAGCCATGACTGCTGTACATGAACATTGTGCGGAAAGCAATATATAATGAAATAGTAGTAATGAATGTAAAGGGAATATAGGAAGTCTAGTACACAAAGCATGTCATGTATATTTAATGCCAAATTTAGTGGATTTGTATAATATTAGTGTGTGAAGAGAAACAGCCATGCTAGTTGGTAGCTAGTAGGTAATAATGTTACAGTAGCACCTTGCAAGCCACACACATACTCAGAGCAGGATAAACACTGCCATATTTGAATGGTTAAGAGCCCAGACTTAGCAACTGTGACTGAGTTACAGGGATGTCCCTGATTTGAAAACAAATGTAAACTGTGCCCCACTGACTCCCTGTGAAATGTACTAACAGTAGGCAGAAAGGTGTTACAACACATGCAATGGTAACTATGAATTACTGCAAGTATGCACCACCTGCACATCACAAATGGTGTAGTAATACATATGGTCAAAAAACCCATAGTCACAACTGCAGAATATCAGATAATTTCATGGGTGTATCCCACCAATATGTACCATTCCATGAGGCTGATAAAAGATGCATCTGAGAGTATCTGATGCCTGCCCAGCAGCATAGTCAAATACCCTAATAGGTGTCAAGGCACACACCATGGCCAGACCACACTGCATGCAGTACCACCCTACCACAACAAACACATAGGGAAGTGCTGTTCAAACAGATATAGCAAGCATTACAAGGTGTGAATGTAAATGGAAAATAGGAAAGCCATAGCAACACATAGCAGGCATACAAGGAGTGAATGTGAAGACCAAATATTGAAGCCATAGCAACAAATTGCAAGAGCCACTGCTATATACCAGTTACACCACAACTCCCACAGGAAAGCACACACACCCATATACACAGTATTAGTAGTCTTAGGTGTCAGTGTACATACACACTGAGAAGAGGAAACTGGAGACAGGAATACGCAGGTTACACTACTACATGCATTGCAGTGTCTGCAACACAGCCTGAAATATGAGATACATACCAACCTTTACACTCACAAAACAGTGTCCACAGCATACCAGCATGGTCCCCACCCTGAAAATCTGAAAGGGCTATGCCTACCTAACATACCTTTTTATAGCACTGTCCTGAAATCACAGTGAGAACTGCAATCACTACACAACAGGCTGCATGCAATTAGTAAATGCTGGCTAACAATTGGTGCAGAGGCCATCACATGGACATATGTAGATACTTACAAAAGCATCCAGTACTCCCAGTCCACACATGCAATACTTTCATTGCACCCTCTGGAGGTAGTGAGAGAGAGAGAGAGAGAGAGAGAGAGAAATAAATAAATAAAAACAAAACCCTTTAAAACAGCAATACAAACATTGTCATCACTGCCAAGCCAGACAGAAGCTGGCAAGAGAAGTAGCAGCAGGCCAAGTATCTGAAAGCCAACGCAATCAACTGTGACAAACACAGGTAATGTAAAGCAGTAATATAATAGTCTACATACTGTGAACCCTCCATATGTGTTATTGGTCTGTATCTATGTATATGAAGATGTGCATAGGGCAGGGGGCATACTGCAACTGTCACTGAAGGCTGTACATACATATGTATGTGAAGGTAACTATGTGCACATATCAATGTAGGTTGTAGTGCAATGTACAATGTAGGTTGTACAGTAATGTATGTTTACCAGTATGTTAGTGTGTGTATACATATGTGTAAATAAAATGGTTTATAAATATATCTATCATATGTATATGTATGTATATCAATATACATATGTATATATATATATATATATATATATATATATATATATATATATATATATAAAATATGCATATATGTATACATAGATAGAGAGGGATGTAGAAATACATAGACATATATAGATAGATAGAATATGTACATACATATATATGTAATACACACATACATATATAGATATATGTAGATACATATACATATACAGACAGATCTGACTGTCCACAGATATGTCTGAATATGACTATATCTCTCTGTCTGTCCCACCCCCCTCTCTCTCTCACACCCCCTCTCCCTCCATATCTATATCTATATATATACATGTAGATATACATACACACATGTATATATATATATATATATATATATATATATATATATATATATATATATATATATACTCAGTGAGGCACATGTGTGCAGATGTATTGCAACAGGTGCCTGGTGACAAAGGCATGGAGTGAACACCAGTGTGGATACTGGAGTACCATACCCCATTCCAAACCACTTACACCAGTAACCACTACATATGTGCTTGCCCACCACTGCATGTGTCAGGGGGGAACAGAGGCAACAAGTGTACAATAGGCTCCCCATTAATATTCATGGTACCACATTAGTCCTGTAATACCTGT
>NC_056732.1:1756822808-1756849453 GCF_019279795.1 Protopterus annectens | reverse complement strand
TGTGTTTTATGTGTTTGGTTTGCAGTTGTGGTAGGTCTATGTGGGACTGGGATTGTTGTGTATGTGGTTGCCATCTCCTCCTGTCTGGTCATGCCAGCCCTGAGTTGAGAGAGGTCAGCCTCCAGTTTGGCTATATAGTTGCATCTCTTACATGTATTTGTGTTTGTTGGGAGGAGGAGAGGGTTGTCTGTGTACATGAGACAATTGTAGCATTGTCTCAAGATGCCCAGATTGACCAGCTGAACTGGAGATGACACCAGTAATCTACAACTCGACATGCTAGAACTGTATAAGGGAGTGGTATACCTTTAAGGGAAGTAGATATTCACAGGGGTGTTAAGTAGATGTAGTGCTTTACTTAGTACGAGAGTGCTTACTTAGTAGAGAAGTATTGAAAACAAGTGCTAGGCTTATAATACAGTGAGTAGTCTGGTTATACTAAGAGTAGAGCTTCCTTAAGGGAAAATTTGAAGAGCAGACTTGGCGGAGCCAGAAAAAGTTTAACCTTGTTTAACCAGCGCTGCGCTATGCGCACAACCGCGCAAAGCCATGCAAACACGGATTTTAAACAGTGAACTACAAAAGAGCTAGAAATGGTCCCAAACAACCAATTACTACAGCTTCTTGTGCTGAGGTCACTTCCCCCAAGGACAGGTAGGCTGCTCAAGGCTCCCCACTCCCACTGGTGAGCAAAGAAACTTCCTTCTATCCAAGTAAGGTAATGGACAACACAGGAACTACACCACAGCCCAGAATACAGCAATGCCTGTAAACTGATCTAAACTAGTCGAGGAAGGCGGGAAAACAAGGATTATTTTTTTTTGTTTGTTTTTTTGGTAGGAACACACAGCAAATGCAGAAACAGTGATAAATTAGTTACACAGACTAGCACACTTTAGTGGGCAGCCTCCACAGTTAAATTAAACAAACAAACAAATAAACTTTCTATCAAATTTGACTAAATGTAACTTTAAGTGCAGATTTTAAAATAATGCAGCAATCAGTTAAAAAACAGTTTAGGCTAGTTCAAGGTAAGCTACAGAAGCTATTTCAAGTGAAAAAAAGCAAAGATACTTAAATCCAGAAGGTAGTCACTTTTCTGAGTTCCCTGCTACTAGGACCACTCTGTAAACCCACGTGGAGCTTGTCTGAGCAGTATAGCCAGAAAAAAATGCCCAGAGGCGGATTATGCTTGTCTAATTTACAGATAATCAAGAATAATTTTAATAAGCCATGACAGAATAGTATTAGTTTATCTTAAATAAATCATGCAGCATTTATACTAGTATATGATCTGAAAGTTTGCATATAGAATTGCTTATCCAGTAACTAATGCATACTTTATATTTGAAGTAGAAAATTGGTGCATTAGAAAACATAGCTGAATTTAAAGTTGTTTAGTTCATATAATTTGCAGCTTCCTACTGAGGGAAACACTATGAGTGACACCTCAAACATTCTTGTTATAAAAAGGAAAATACATTAACACTGTTAAATTAAAACTGCTACTTAAATGGTATACTAAAAGAAATGACAGATAAACAACTTCACTAAGTATGGAAGCAAATCAATGTAATCAATAACTACAGTAATATTAGAAAAGCTGTTTCACTAAAACTAATAGTAAAACCTAAAAGCTGCCTGTCTTCTTAGTGCATATATTTAGATAATATCTTATTGTTCTATTTAATAGAATGATTTATGATGTGCTGGTTTGGAGGAGGGGGTGATTGCAGTTGAAATGGATGTGTGTTTTGATGTTTAACAGTGGAGAGATTGTAAAGTTTTAAATGGTTTTGAAATAGTTTCTATTCATAGATGAAATTTTCAGGTTCAATATGCAAGATAGGGAAAATGTGACTGATGGGTTTTCCTATGTGAGGTGCTTCTCTGGTAGATAGATATGAAGCCCCTCTCTCCATAGCTTGAGCTATTTTACTTAATTTAGAACACATGTATCTTTCTCTGGTAAACAGCAGCTAAAGGTCATTGGAATTCCTGCTTAAACAAGAGAAGAGAGATGCTAATGTTTAGAGACTCTGATTGGCAGGCAGCTTTAGAAGGTTAATTTGAATAAAAGGCGGAAACTTTGAAATTTGTATTAGCTCAAATTTCACTTCAGCTATAGTTAAATATACGGACTGGCATTGAAGAAGGGAAACAATTATAATGTTACACATACTGTGTGTTAGATATTATGAATATAAGGCTGAAATTAATTCTGTTGTAAATATGCTGAAAGAAAAAGTTTGCTTGAATATCTATATAGAGTTTAAAATGTGCATTATATGTATAACAGACAGGCTTCTCTTCACAGCATCAGAAAATGCCTAACAAAGCAATATTGGAAAACAAGCATTACATGATTTTCTCATGTTTGCAGAACAAATATCTATTAACAGACATCCTTTTTTACAAATTCAGCAATATGTGATGTTTTTTCTATAGGAACAGCTTATACAGATGTTTCCTTTCAGAATGGCATCCTCACATCAGCAAAAGTGCTTAAATCACAAAAGGACAATAGAAAAGTCTAAAAACAGACATTATGTGACTTCCCATAGAAGGCCAGAAAAATATACCAAGAGGAAATAACAATCTCTGTGTACGTGACTAGCTCTCTATATAGCAATTGTAGTAATTCAGTTATCTGAGAGAAGGACAGAGAGAGGTATTTTGTAGAAGTAATCATTCATATCTGTAATGAAGGAAAACTTTGTAAATATATGCTACAAATCTGACAGACTACGTGTGGTTTGTTATAAAATAAGTTATTTGTAACTGTGCTTATAGCCGCAAAATATATTTCTTTATCAGTGTGCAATTTGAAAGGCTTGGTGCTTTAAACAGACTACAGATGGAGTCATGCAAAGCTCTGTGTCTCTGATTCAGCAGTAAACAGCAGAGCAAGACTGTGGGTCTTAAGAAGATTTTGGATCCAACAGGCATAGGAGCAGAGCATGTGAATTTAAGATAAATTTTTCAGTGGTGACCCTGATGTGAATGCCTTGTAAAAAGTCACTCCTGTAAAAGCACAGTAACATTTATGTGAAGTACTTTAGATTTCTACAGCTTTCTACAGTTTTCTACAGTTTGTAGCAGTACAGTTTAATAGACGTCTAAATCCGGTGAGACTGCATTGCAGGAAGATGAGCAGTTCCATAAATTCTCCAGAAAAGGTACAAGACAAAGTTGTAAGACTGAAGCTGCCAGTTTGGCTGTACCAATTTCACAAGTGACTACAGAAACTTTTCAACCATTTACAGTAAAGCAGCTTGGCCATCTTCCTCTCTGTTGACTGGTAAGAAAATTATTCTGGGTTACATACAGTATGAATGCCATAGAGGTAATAATAATAATAACAGAATAAATGTATATACTGCATATTAGCAAATGTAAAACCTTATTAGGGCAAGTTAATAGCAAGGCATTATGCAAATGGATTGCAAGTTGATAGTAAGGCATTATGCAAATGGATTACAATATTTGACTGGTATCTGAAACAAAATCATGTGTGGTATAAACAATGTTTATTGTGTGTAAAATGTCATAAAAATACAGTACATGCCACTATTGAAAGGTTAGACTGTACAGACAAAAAATTTAATGGTAAAAAACCAAGAAAAGGTAATATGTTGACATTATATTCAAATGTTAGACAGTTTGTATATTATTAAACAGTTTGGATGTTATTAGACAGTATGGATATTATTTATAATTCATGCAGGAGTAAACCAAATTTTAGTAAATTGAAATGTTGGTATACACAGCACATTAGTACATGTAAAACCTTATTAGGGCAGGTTGATAGTAAGGCATTATGCAAATGTATTACAATATTTGACTGGTATCTCAAAGACAACCATGTGAAATATGACAAATGTTTATTGTGTGCTTCAACAAAAACTGCATTTTGTGTATTATGCCATAAAACAATTGCATCATATTGCCAAAAAATAGACTGTGAAGGCAGAGCTGTTCATGATAAAGAATTAACTAAGGGTAAAGTGTTTCTATTATATTCAGATGTTGAACAGTTATGTCCTGTCACCACATGTGAGTCAAATCAGTTACTGATAGAGTCTCTAGTACATTTTGTTACAAAGGAATGTAATAAACTTCTAAAAGGCAGACACAATGAGTTCAGGAAGCTTAGACAAGTTATACATACATCTTTTCAAAAGTGCATAGGAGTTTCAAATTCAGCACAACAGCTTACTAAAGAATGTCAGAAAGACCATGCAACATTACAGGAAATTCAACAGCAGTTGCAGGATAAAGGAAATAAATTAGCTGAACTGACAAAGACTGAGAACTTCGTGCATACACAGCTAATATGTGCAAAAGAAATATAGTTTATAATATGTTTGTGTTTTGAAAATGGTTAAGCATACATGCTAAGATCTGATGTATGGACAAATCATTCTTAAATGTTTTACTTTCATTCAATTAAGGCAATACATTTATCAGTAGTACAGTAAAACCTGCTATTCTCACAGCATAGTCAAAAGGTACACAACAGGGGGGCGTGGCCAAGGATGAACACAGGATAGCAGCAGATTTCTTCAGCTCCACCAATTTCATTACACTGACAGGAATTAATTACTTAAAAAAATAATTTTTGAAGTAATTTTCTTTCTAAATATGTTTGTTTTATATAGTTCTTGAACTATATCTAAAAAAGAAAGGAAATTTTAACAATATTCCTGTCAGAAATCACATTGGAAATTTTCCTGTCAGTTTATCAGTCTGAAATGAGTTCCAGTAAGACAAATTCTCAAGACTCCAGCATCAAGAAAGAACTTCAGTCTCTGATAACTATAATCCAGCAACTTACTGCTAAGATTGATAAAATGGATACTAAAATTGATACCTTCATAGAAAAAAAACTACAAAACAAATAGACTTGTTACATATAGACCTGCAACAACAGAAGATCCAGATGACAGGCATAGAAGAAGCTGTGAATGACATGGAAAATAGAATCCAAGAAGAGGAAATCAACATTGAGTTTCTGCTGAAACAAAATACACATTTACAAACAAAGCTGGATGACTTGGAAAATAGATCTAGGCGCAATAACATTAGGATTTTTGGACTGCCAGAAAATATTGAAGGTAACAATATTGCTTCTTTTTTAACAACATGGCTCCCTAAAACTTTAGACTTACCAGAAGCATTCTCTTTTGGTATCGAAAGAGCACATAGATCTATCGCTAATACTAACTCTAACAAAAACTATCCTAGATCAGTTATAGTTAGATTTCTATCATTTTTTGATAAAGAGATGGTTCTTAAATCTGCTTGGGCTAAAGCTCCTGTTAAGATTAATGAGACAACTGTGCATTTTGACAATGACTATTCTTCCTTGGTAATAGCTAAAAGAAAAGTTTTTCTGCCACTAATAAGGGAGCTTAAAAAAGCACAGTTTAAAACATACCTTCTGTTTCCTGCCAAGCTAAAAATCTTCCTTCCTGATGGTCCTAAAATTTTTGATGACTTAGACTCTGCTTTACTGTTTATCAAAAAAAATAAGATTTTGGATAAAATAGAGGAAATGGAATGGGCTAGTCCTTCATTAAAGAGACTGACAACTGAAACTTCGTGGAAGACTTCAGAGAAGAAGAAGAAGAGACTAAAGAACAAATGATTTGTTCTATGTTTTTTTTCTTTTTTTCTCTCATCATTTTACTTCATTATTAATCTTTTTAAATATAGTTCCTGCATTTCCAGAAAGCCACAAATGTTCTGAAAAAGATTTAATCAAAGTTATTCTCTGTGTGCAAAGAAATGTTTTGTTTCATAACCAGTCAAAATATCTGAGGAACTAATAACAAGCTATTATTCAATTTGTTTCTCTTTCTGAAAAAGAGAAGTAAGGTCAGTAATTTGATACATTTTTTTCTTTTTTTCTCCTTTTCTTTGTTTAAACAATGACATTCTATTTAGATTATGTAGTGGGTAAAGGGTGGGGGAGGGCAGGGAGAGAAGAGTAATGAAAATATGATAAATGGAATAATAACATATTTATTCCTTGTAAAAAGTTTATATGTTCTTCAAATGCTATTCCTAATTATACTTTCTTGATTATACTGCTTATGCTTGTTTGTAAATAATCTGTCATGCTTTAACTAATAAGAATTAGAACTAAATAATAGTAAATAATATGTTTTATTTTTAACTCTATTAATATAAACAGTAAGTAATATTCCATTGTATATACTTCTTATAGCTTTCTCTTACATTTTTTTTCTGCTTTACACTCTTTTATTTTCTACTCTCTTTTTCTTTTCTTTATTCTTTCTCTTTATTTTTTTTCTCATATTAATATATAGAAATGCTTTTGATCATATAGACACAGTAAATAATAAGATTTGCATAAAAATTGAGTTGGGACAAAAATACTGAGTTTCATTACTTATTAATAACTTTGGGCTTAATTTCACTTACATAGAGGCTGTAATAACCTGTAAAATACATCGCGAAGGTTTTGTCATGTTTAGATGCATTTACACTGCTAAATGAATGTTTGTCACTAGTCTTTAACAAGTTTCCCGCCAAAATGTTAAGGGAGACAATCTGGGATGTGGGCTGCCTCATGAACAGTGTCCTTGAGTTGTTTCAAAAGCTTCAACTCTCAGAATTCTCACAGAGAAGCTGAAAGCAGTCAATCTGACCTTTGACCCAGATATCACACTGACACATCACAGATTCAGGAAGAACACTCTACCAGGAAGTAGAACTTATGCAAATGCGACTATGTGAAGGAAAATGAACTCTTTGACACTTAAATGTGAGTTATTTTATATAATTACTTAAATATCTATGTTATAATTCATAAAATATGTCAGTTATAATGATTTTAAATGATGCAGTTTCTTGTAGTAAGTAAATGTCTTATTTTAGAAGGCATAGAAAATGAAACATTTATTCAAGTGTTTTTGAAAATCTACTTGACTGCAGCATACTAATCTGTGTTAAAACTTATGTTCCAAACATATACATTACTATAACTCATTTAATTCATCTGATTGACAAGCATAAATAACTTTATAACTCTATACTGGAAGAAATTGTCATGTGATATATTTTAAAGCAGTAGTATAGACATACAAAATACAGATGGTTTTATTTACAATAATGCAAGTGTTTCTGAGAATTTGCATAACTATGCAGTATGATTTATAACAATTTCTATAAATATAATATTTTATTCTATTGACAATAATGAATATGAATAAAATGCTCATATACAAGCAATTCAAGGTTTTTTTTGGAAGCTGTTGACTGCATTTACATGACAGAAAATAGATGCATCTTAATATATGTAATGTCTGAACCATATTAGCCAAAGTTTTTGATTTAAATGAATGTTAGAACTTATTTTTACATACTTTGAATAAATTAATATGTAAATATGCCTTCCTTTTCTTTTTTTTTTTCTCTCTTTCTTTCACTCTTTCTCCCTCTTTCACGTCTTTTATTTCTCTCTCTCCTCTTGGTTCCTAATATCAAGTTTATTTGAATGTTATTTGAATACAAGTGTATTATATTACATAGATGTATATAGTAGTATGAATAGTTTTTTAAAAAAAAAGTTTATTTTAGTTTATATGATGCTGTTTTATCAAATGTGTAGTCTTGTCTTGCTAGATAATTGAATTGAAAGCTGTTAATTTAAGTTAAATATAACCAGTATTAAATTGATAAGGTGGTAGCTGAGGTACTGCTGCTTAGGGTAGGGGGTTAACTTGAGTGGTAAATACTACTCTAAGTTGGAGTTTTTAACTCCAGGCTGGATGCAAGGTTTAATCCTTACATTATTTTCACTTGTTCATTGTTATATGTATATAGTTTTGACATCCACAATATATTTTGTACACTCATTGTCACTACAAACAAAATTGAATCCTATACAAAATCCCATAAGAGATTCAATAAATACAGCTATATTTAAAGGTACACCTAAAGGAGGAGATGTAACATTACTTATGTTATCTGTTATTTTGATCATAAGATTCTTAAGTTTTAAAAATGCCAAATGACATCTTTAAAAGGAATTTCTTTAAACATTAATGGATTGAATAATCCGTGTAAAAGGGCAAGCCTAATAAGATACATTAATTTACATAAGGCCAACTTAGTCTTCCTGCAAGAAACCCATCTCTTGAAAAAAGATATTGATAAACTAGCCACAAACAAATATACAGTATTGGTTAGTTCAGAGCACACTCAGAAAAAACGAGGAGTGGCTATTTTATGGAATAAAAGTATGCCCATTCCTAAAACCATTAAGTCTTATCAGGATGACAAAGGAATGTTTTGTATGGTTACAATACAAATTAATGGGAAGACTTACACTTTAATTAATGTATATTGGATACCTGGAATTGGTATTAATACAGTGAAACATCATCTTGATAAGATCATATCATTCTCTATAGGAGATATTATTTTAGCTGGTGACTTTAATTGTATACTACATGAAAGTGATACTACCACTATAGGAAAAAGAAGAATTACATTTAATGCAAAACATTTAAATGATTTTGCTAATTCTTATCATTTGAATGATATTAATAATCAGATTCAAAATCATTACCATACACCTTTTTTCTAACAGATACAAAACTTATTCAAAAATAGATAGGGTCTTTATTTCTAACCAGATGGTAACAGATTTAATTAATTCCAAAATCATTTCATGTCCTATATCTGATCATAATTCAATTGTTTTTGAATTCATGATAAAAATACTCATAATGTTCAGATCAAAAGGATACCAGCATACTTAACTCAACTAAAAGACTATAAAGAATATATACTTTCAGAAGTACAACATTTTCTAGACATAAATAATACTCCTGAAGTCTCCATTGTCTATGTTTGGGATGCCTTAAAATCATATCTATATGGACAAAGTATAAGATGGTATAATAATAAAAGGAAATCTTGGGATAAGGAATTGTTAGATATTCAAAGTAAATTAGACTCTTATAAACATAATAATAAAGAAAATATTATGGATAAGAAAGTCATTGAAGAAATAAACAAACTAAATGAGAAATACAAAGAAATTTTAACTCATAAAGTTAAAACAACTCTAGAGAAATACAAGTTTTTGTCTTACTCAATAAGCCCCAAATACTTACATAGACTTAAAAACAAAACAAAAAGGTTGAATAAACAAAACCATATCAAAGAAATCTTTTCTCTAAGGAAAAAGAAGAATGTTTCTAGTCTACCAGAAATACTAGATGAATTTAGAAATCACTTTCACAATATTAACAATAATAACATTAACATGGAACCTAAATATAAAATAAAGGAGTTTATAACCACAAACATGAATAAAAAGCTTAATAAACAACAGATTAAACTATTGGACAAAAGTATTTCATATACAGAGGTTATTACACAAATAAATAAGCTTAAATCAAACAAAGCACCGGGTAATGATGGTATTATATCAGAGATATATAAAATCCATTCTAAAAGTACATATTCATTAATACATAAGGTTTTTATTTTGGCCCAAACTGTGTTAATAACCCCCCCCCCATCTTGGCAATATACATTTATTTTGCCAATTTTAAAACCTAATAAAGATCCAACTAGATGTACTTCATATCGGCCCATCTCATTACTTAATGTTGATTATAAAATGTTTATGAGTATTTTTGCTGATAGATTGAAGACAATCATTCCCGGCATTATAGATATAGATCAGACAGGCTTCATTGTAAATAGAAATACTTTTGATAATATAAGAAGAACTTTAACATTAATTGATTTTGCAAATAGGAAAAAGAAAGATTTAACACTTATTAGTCTTGATATAAGTTCAGAATTTGATTCAGTAAGTTGGGATTATCTGTTTACCTTACTGAAGTGCACAAACTTCTCAGATGCATTTGTAAATCTAATTGAGCATTTATACAAAGGAACGTTGGCTTATATTAAGGTAGGACCATATGTTTCACAAAAAATACCCATTTTTAAAGGTACAAAACAAGGATGTCCACTTTCTCCACTATTATTCACTTTAGTAATGGAGCCTTGGGCTAATTTGATCAGAAACAGTACTGACATAGAGGGTTTTGAAATAGATGAAAATACAACATCCAAAATTCAACTTTTTGCAGATGATGTTCTAATTACATCAGCAGGATCTAATTCTTCTATGCAGTCTCTATTTGATAAAATGATGAATTTTAAAAGTATTTCTGGTTTAATATTCAATGAAGAAAAAACTAAAATAGTACCTATATATACACGAAAAAATATTCTCATTAGTGATTTTACTAAATATGTACCCAATTCAGGTCAGATAACTTATTTAGGTATAATACTATCTAAAGATATTAAATCTATTATATATAATAATTATAATACCTGTTTTCTTAATATACAAAATCTTTTTAATACCTGGAGTAATATGTTTTTTACTATGGAGGAGAGACTTACAATTATTAAAATGATAATATTCCCCAAGATTTTATACTTAATACAATCAATAATACTTCCACCTACAAAAATAATTATCAAGAAACTGAATACACTAATGTTAAATTTCCTATGGGCATCTAATAGACCTAGGATTGCATTAAAGAAACATACTAATAGCTGGTCTCAAGGGGGTATTTCTTTTCCAGACTTTAATTTATATACTATCTCTTCTATTGTAAAAGTTATTACTTTATTAATAGATCAGTCATATGTCGCAAAATGGAAAGATTATTGGGAGCCAATTAGTATGCACTTCATGAAAATCTCCTTAACACATAAAAATATGATTGCAAATAACTCCATGTTATGGTTACTAAAGGAATTTTGTACTTCATCTATTACACCTAAACATATGGTTTGTTACCCATTAAATATTATTATTAGCTATCGTAACTTTATATTCATGCACCCTAAGTATAGGGAATGGAATTTTATTATATTCCCTATAATGTATATTCAGGGTATGCTTTTGTCATCTACTTCTGAAGGAACTCATTTAGCTATAGTTAATGATCTAAAGTACTGGTATCAATTGATATCTGATAATAAAGTTAAAAATCTAGATTTCTTAAAACAAGAATTTGATCTAAGAGAAACTTGCTGGTTAGAGGTTCAGACCTTTAGACAACATCTCATTGATAGAATAGATCTAATGTCTATAACAGTTAAAGAATCTATTCCAACACTGATTGATTACTTGATATTAAATTTACAGCATAAAGTTTCTGATAAAGGTAAACTTTCATACATACATAAAATTATCAGACAAGAAACTTTTTACAGTGCAGATACATATTGGAATTATTTCACTTCTATTAATGGGGACCCACCAAATCAACAAGATAAACAATATATATTGGAATCTGCCTATAGAACTACGTCTTCCATTGTCTGAAGACTTTATACATGGAAATTTTTACATAGATCTTTTTATACACCTTTGATGATGAATAAAATAAATAATAAAGATAATCTATGTAAGAGATGTAATGTAGAAATTAATGCTGACTGGGCTCATATGTTTTATGACTGTATAAAATTGAAAGAATACTGGAAGTCAGTTAATGAATTTTTGCAGGCTCTTTTTACAGATAATTTCATTATTTCTAAATCTCTTATATTATTCAACACACCTGTACCTCAAAGTGTTAAAAAGGTTAAGCTTCCCCTGTTATGGTCTATTCTAGCAGTGGCTAGGAAAATAATAACCAGAAATTGGATTTCAGATACACCTCCTTTGTTCAATGAATTTAAAAATGTTATGAATATAGTGTGCCATATGGAAATAAACACAATTAGGTCAAGAACAACTAGAGAAACATCTTATTATATTGTATGGGATAATTTGCAAAATTTGTTAAAAAAATCCTCATTTCAATAGCATGGTATTTTAGTTTAATTAATTGATCTGATTGTAGTGGATGTCTTTGTAAATACTTTAGTTGTTTTGTTGAATGTTATAATCATATCTATTTTTAATTACTTGTATAAAATTGTTATGATATTTCTCTTGTATGTTAAAACAATAAACCTGTTTTGAAAAAAAAAATTATAACTATGCAAATATATAAATAAACCGTATAAAAGAATTAAAAAAAAAAAAAGGTACACAACAGTTTTAGTGTATAAAAATTGCATAAAAATAGTGACACTACACTGTTCTAGTGCATAAAATTAAGACAATGCACAAGAATAACAAGCAGACAACAGCAAATATAAATAATGTAAATATAAGCATATGTTAGTTAAGCTAATATCTTTTTTGTTTTTTTACAATTTTTTTTATAATTGTATAGTAACACCACACCAAACAGCTGAAGTTCTGAATTTTAAAAAGAAAATCACAGATTGTATTAGTCAAACAGTTTTTGTAAAATTAATGGCAGGACAGTTAAATAGATAAATAAAAATAAAAAATACTGAAATCCAAGTACGCTAATTGTAAAATAATGGGCCGGATTCAGGAAGGCTTACACGGAGTTCAAGAGTAGTGTAAGCCTCCGTGTAAGCCTCCCAATTCAGGAACAGCCCAAATCTCCGTGTAAGAGACAGCTAACACATCTCTTACACGGACTGGGCGTGGAAATGCTCAATACCTTATTTGCAGCTGAAATATATGCAAATGAGGTATCTGAGCGATCCACGAAGCAGAAACCAGTCCGTGTAACGGACGTGTTAGCTGCAGAAATGTACTCAGCTGACAACTGAGTACATTTCTGCAAAATTAAAAACGGAGCTATGTCAGCTCCAAATAAAGGGTGCATTTGTGTCATTAAGCATGCCAATGGCCAAATATGTGGCAATTGGCATGAAAAAGTGTTGCAAAAATGTGTAATATAACTTTTTTTTTTCCCACGGGATTTTGAGGTTTAACTGCAGCGCACACCCGCGCAAACGGGGTGCGCTACCTAAAACTGAAAACCGAAGCTTATAAGCCCACAATTGTGGGATTTATGTATCACATGTAATGTCAATGGAGGGACTTGCAGACTAAAAACAATATGGCCTCCATTTAGTGGTTGTCAAGGGGGGGAAGCTCCGTGTAAGACATGTAACTAGTCATTACTAGGCAATCCTATGTAAATGAGGGTTACAATACTGAATCACACTGCCACATAGGTAATGAGCACTTTCTGAGTAGTGTAAGAGTTAGAGAAGGGGGAGGAACAGAGTAAGAGGTAGGTGACATCACGGGGGGGAAGGATAGATTCAAATGTACCAGATTGGAGGGCAATGTAAGGTGAAAGATGACAGACAGACTTCAGGGAGGGAGGTGTGTCCCAACAGAACACTAGGAAAATCAAGAAACTGAAGGCTTACGCTATCCCTACACTCAAAGTTTCTTGATATACGTGCATGCGCGCATGTGCGCGCGTGTAAGGCAGGCTCAACATATGGGAGCATGTTGCAAACCGTTTACAACGGTTTGCACGAGCGTGCACGTGTTTAAGGCAGTGTGCGTGCGTTTTAACATGAATCAGCCTAGTTCATACCGTGTAAGGATGTGTGCGC
Organism: Protopterus annectens; assembly: GCF_019279795.1. NCBI lineage: Eukaryota > Metazoa > Chordata > Ceratodontiformes > Protopteridae > Protopterus > Protopterus annectens. The sequence goes on along the minus strand of NC_056732.1, from coordinate 1,756,835,932 downwards.
GCGTGTAACACCGTGTAGGGATGTGTGCGCACGTTTAAGTGACTGTGAGCGTGTTTAAGCTGGTGTGCACATTGCTCCCCCTCAGGAAACAGAGAGGAAACAGGAAACAACTAAATTACAGGGAAACTGCCAGAGGATACTGCTGCAGTTAATTGTTTGAAACAATTGGAAGCAGGCAATTATGCAGGCAGACTAGAAGCCCAACCCAGCACTTAAAACACTCCAAAGAGCAGTGCAGGGTGTTTCTCACAAGAGATACTGCAAGAAAGTAAGCTATCAGAATTGAAAACTGAAAAAGCTGAACTCAGAGCAGAAATGCTAGGGGCTGCCATAGCTGTTATAATCAGGCAAAGCCGAATTGCTGAGGGTGGTGTCAATGCAGATGCTGACAGACAACCCAGAGTGAGGAGAAGGAGAAGAGTATACAGGCCCAGGGTCACCTACCATGGGTTACATGAGCTGGAGATAGTAGAGTGCTACAGAGTGGACAGAGACCTTCTGCAGCAGATTGTTGAGCTGTGCAGGCCACATCTCACACACAGAACCAACAGAGGGGAACCCATCCCAGTGGAAACCAAGGTATGTGTTGGCCTAAGAATACTAGCAACAGGTACCTTCCAGAGACCAACTGGTGATATGATGGGGATATCACAGGCATCAGCCTCCAGGGTACTGCACCAGTTCCTGGATGCCATGTCAGCACATGTCGGTGATCATATATATGTCCCTAATGACCGTGAAGTTGTGGCCAGCAATATGCGTCTCTTCCAGCAAATAGCGGGATACCCTGAGGTGCTGGGTGCAATAGACTGCACGCACGTATGCATCAAAGCACCAGCTGGTGAGTGGGGTAGAGTCTACATTAACCGCAAGGGATACCCCTCCATCAACTGCCAGGTCGTGTGTGATGCCCAGGGCATAATAATGAATGTGTGTGCTGGCTGCCCTGGGAGCTACCACGATTCCCACATCTGGCATCTGACGCAGCTGTACCAATCATTTGCCAGTGGGGACTTCCCACACGGACACCTAGTGGGGGATGCAGGTTATGCACTTGAGCCGTGGCTGATGACACCCATCAGAAATGCACACACACCTGAACAGGAACGCCATAATGAGACACACGCACAAACACGTAATGTCATAGAGCGTGTGTTTGGGTTGCTCAAGTCACGGTTCCGGTGTCTGGACACATCTGGTGGAGCCTTGCAGTACACACCAACTACATGTACCCAAATGGTCATGATATGTGCTATGCTACACAATATGATCCTGCAGAAACTGCTGCAGCAGGACCAGCACAGGGCTGGGCCTAACATCCCCCCACCATTGCCAAGGCCACCACAGGCAGAGGGTGACTCGGAGGAGGAACAACCTGACCTTGTCCCAGTAGGCAGAAGGAGGTGTGCCCAGTATGCCCTGGCCTTGGCAAAGAGGCAACGCATAGCACATACACTTGGTCAGTAGGAACACTGGGACTGATACCCGCTCTGACTCACTCATATAGTAACAGGGATGCCTAACATGACACAACCTGCTTCCAAACATGTACAGGGAGTGTAGTATGTGCATCCAACAGAGGCAGCCCTGCAGCACCACCTGAGGCATGAATGCCATGTGTTAAGTAATGTAATACCATGTACCATATGCACACCTGAGGACCCGACTAACATCCACCCACACCAATCATAAACCAGAAAAAACACAAACCTCCCTCATAGGTACCACAAGCGATAGTAACCTAGATGTAATGCTACCCAATGCCAGAAGTATAAATGCGTGCAGTGTAAATGCACACAGTATAGAGAATGTAGATATCAGTGCTGTAATAGAAAACAGGGTCAAAGCCCACAGCAGCACCCTGACAGTACCAGGTCACACCTCTGTCCTAATAGCAGGAACTGCCCCAGGCCTACTCTGGCAATGTGAGTGTCAAACGAAATATTACTGTCAACCTGGGTGCCCAGGACCCTGATAACCTCTTCTGTGCTTAGAGGATTGCCACCTAGATGGGAACTAGGGGTAACCCTGTTGTTCCCGAAGGGTATGACTATGCATTGTTTAGTGTTTAACGTATGGCCATGGCTCTGGCACCAGTTATCTGTGTCTATGAGACCCTTCTGAAGGATGTCTGTGTCAGATGGGTTTCCAATTATGCTTCCCAGTTTGCAGTCATCTTCAAACTTTGTCAGCCATAATCCTCCTGTGTTTGCTTGTACGTCTGAAAAGTAGATGCTGAACAAATGTGGGCCCAGGACTGAGCCATGTGGGACACCACGTGTGACAGCTCTGGAGTGTGACATGGCACCAGCAACTTTGACCCTGTGTGTTCCGTCAATTAGCCAGTTTGCAACCCATGCTGTGATGTATGGATTCACAATTAAGCTGGTGATGTTTTCAATGATACCTGAGTGGGGTATTGTGTCGAAAGCCTTTGCCAGGTCAAGGTAGGCTGTGTGGACTGCCTTGCCCACGTCAATGGCCTGGGTGACTGTCCTGAAAAAGTCAACCAAGTTTAAAAGGCATGATCTGCCCTTGACAAAGCCAAACTGGATTGGATCCAACGTCTGCAAGTCCCCTATGTCTTCATTTATAATTCCCATTATGATCCTCTCCATAGCTTAGCAGAACAGGCTTGTCAAGCTGATGGGATGGTAGTTTCCGGGGTTGGTGGAGGCACCTCCTTTGTGAAGTGGGTCCACCATTGCCGTATGCCACTCCTTGGGCACATATCCTGAGGTGAGGCTAAGATTAGACAGCTGCCCTAACTGCGGGTGTAATTACTCATTGAGTTCATGGAGCACACAACTGGGGACACCATCTGGTCCCATGGATAAAGTGTTTTCCGCCTTGGATAGAGCAGTTCCCACACCAGCATTGGAGATGTTTGGGGGGCTACAATCCTCTGGTGTAGATACCCCTCCAGTTGGGGGGAGGGGGGTGGAGAAATCTGCACTGGACCTGTCAGCCAGTATGTTGGCAATGTCTGTAGGTTCAGTGATATTTACATCATTCCGAACTAATTCTGAGCATATCTGGGAGTTCCCTCCCAGGTTTCAAACATAGGTAAAAAGGCCTCATGATTGTCCCTTGAGTCCTGAGTGGGTTTACTCTCAAAACTCGCCTCGGATGATTGTATGGGGGAACCCAGTGTTGTACTCACAATGAGCAGGGGTGTCCTCCCTTCTACGGATTACGCTCTATCTTGTAGTAGCTCCTTCCTTGTGTTGTAGAGCTTGTTTATGGCTAGGGTCCACCAGACTGGATGCTTGCCTGTGGTACAAAGAGTCTTTGTTTTGTTTGGGATTGCCTGATCCATGCAGTCCTGGAGGTGCTGGTAGAAGGCATGTGTAAGTGATACAGTGGCATGGGTAATGGTGTCCGCTGGCTTGGGGGCCTTGAAAGAGACCACACCAGTCCTTAGAAATGTGAAGTCGGCATTTGAGAAGGTCGTCACTGTTTGTTTTTCTATCTGGGGTGTGGGTGGGATGTGGACTCCCACTGAGATTAGTCCATGATCTGATCTCACCAATGATGGGTATACTTCTGGTGTTGAACAGTGTGACCCCATGTTCGTGATGAGTTCTAGTATGTTGCCTCCACTTGTGGGGATGGGACCAGTTGTTCCATGGCATTTGAGTGTATGAACTCTTGGAACCTTTGTGTTAGAGTGTTGTGGCTTGATTAGTGATCCCAGTCTATATGTGGATAGTTGGAATCACCCAGTAGGATGGTGTTTGGAGATACATTTATCCCCTTCAGTGTTTGCAGGACAGCTGTGTGAGTTACCTGAGTTTGAGAGGGTGGCATGTAACATGCTACAAACTGCAGAGCAGTCTTGCCTACGGTCACTGGCACCTGGATGGTCTCCGATGCATCGTGTGTTGCCACCAACCATGAGGTGAGGGTGTCCTTGATGAATATGGACACCCACCCTCCTTTCTTGGTGTTGTCCGGATTCTGGTACCGGAACGCATGATATGAGGAACACCCGATAGTGCCGGGGTGCTGTCAGAAGCTGTGAACCAGGTTTCAGGCACAGCACAGACATCATTGTGCTACATACTGAGAAGGGCATAGAGTGTGTGCAGCTTGAGGTTGAGACCTCTGGCATTGAGCAGCATTACCCTTAGTGTCCTTCCTTTACTGTGTTCTAGGGTGGTAGGTGTAGAATCTGAATCTTGCATAAAAAAGGCACAATGGGGGTGGCAAGAGCATCAGCCGAAATCCGGAAGCCCAGGGGTGACAGGTGCAAGCAATCCCTTGCAAATCAGCGTGGCCTGTCCAGCATGTCATCCCAGGCAGACAGACATTGGACCCCCTTTGAATGACACCATAGTTTAAGCAAATTATTACAGCTGATCATCTTGTCTCTGTTTATGTGGCATCATACTTGGTGAAGGTATGATACTGCTCAAGGTCAGGGTCATACCTGCCTGGCCTACATAATCAGAGGGTTCCTCTATGTCTCTTACCATGTAGTCCAGGGAGGTACATCTCAGGTCGTTCACACCAGCATGGATAATGACTGGGTCAGACTTGTACTTGCAGTTGAGTGACCTGAGTGCTTGCATTATGTGGTGGATTCCAGTGCCCGATAGGCAGCGTACTGTGACCTCCTCCGTACTCGATCTGGTGAGCGGGACGTCAGTGTGTCTGACTATGGAGTCACCTATGACAAGTGTGTCTGGCATTGTGTTCGGCCTAAAGGGCTGTGACTGTTTGGCACACCGACTCTGTGGTCAATGTGTAGCATGTGCTGTGCCCTGTGGAGGCAGTTGTGTGAGTGTCTGCTGTGGTAGCCACTGCCGGTTTGGTAGAATTCTGATGAGAGCCTCCGAGTATGTCTCTGTGTGTGTCTATGTGTATGATCTTACGTTGTGATAGTGCCGTGTGAGACTGGATTTGTGATGTGTGTGGTTACCTTCACCTTCTCCCTGGTCTTGCTAGTCCTATGTTGAGAGAGCTCAGCCTCCACTTTGGCTATATAGTTGCATCTCTCACATGTATGTGTGTTTTATGGGAGAAGGAGAGGGTTGTCAGTGTACATGAGGCAAGTGTAACATTGCCTCAATATTCCCAGGTTCACCAGCTGAGCAGGAGAGGACACTAGCAACTGATCCCTAGACATGCTAGAAGGAATAGACAAAACAATGTTGGAATACAGGGAGATATCAAGCCCCCCAAACCACATCATAGTGCTTGCCTGACAATACCTACACATACACCAGTGTTTTTCATAGTGTCATAGTTTACTACTAGGCTATCTGCCCTAGTGCATGTGTAATCCTAGCCATAGTGATGTGGCTATTGCCACCCCTTATAGTGGTAATAAGTGTACAGAATAGATTCCGAATATTGTGCCTCTGACGTAGTAGTGACACATTATGACCCCCTTACGTAATTGAATAACATGACTGTGCCTCTGTCTAGTCTGTGCCTCTGTCTCATATGCAGTTGTCCAGATGTCTCCTGAAGAGAGTCAGTGAGGGACTCTGTCAAACATGAACTGGGATACTCTGCTAGAGTGTGAGATGCCTCTGAGTTATGACTCTGTCCCTCCAGCATGTCCTATACATGTATGTGCTGAGGTTCAAATCCTCAGCTCTCATGGCTCTGGTGGATTTGGATTGCTTGCAGTGGAGCATGTCCACCAAATCCTGATTGGACATGGTCCTGTATGTCAGGCATAGGTCACCTGTAAGTATGCGGTATGACACTGAATAAAGCTGGATTTCCTCTATTCTGGAAGCATATGACATGTGTTGAAGAACCCTGATCTTCATGGTAGGTACTATTGGGGTCTCTCCAGCTGTTGCAACTGCTGGGTGAGGTACATACCATATGGGGCTTTGTATTCAATCATGGGCCTGATAAGGGAGAAGGATAGTGGAACAATGACCTCCTATGATCTTGATGGAAAACCCTCCATGATAAGGTGGGCAAGATAGAAAGTCTTCCTAACCACTTTGGTAACAGGGGTGTCAAAAGAGATGTCACTATCTACATGTGTCCCCAGGTGTCTGATTTGTTTTCTGTGCTCAGTGGGTTGCTGTCTATGTATTGATCTGTGGGTACTTTGTTCCTCCCAAAGGGGATGAATACACATCAGTTGCAATCAGTTTCAGGCCATACGTCTGGCACCAGCTATTCGCCTTTGTGACGGCAGTCTGTAGGATGTGTGTGCCGGCTGATGTATGCACTATGGTGCCTAGGTTGCAGTCATCTGCAAACCTTGTCAGCCACAACCCCACTATGTTTGCTTTCACATCTGAAAGGTAAATACCAATTAAGAGGGGTCCCAGGACACATCCTTGTGGGACACCACCTGTGACTGGCTTCGAATCTGACAAGGCACCTGCAATGTTGACTTTATGGGTTCTGTTTCTTAGCCATTTTGCAACCTATCCTGTGACATATGCTGTTATATGTCAGCTGTTGAGCTTGGCTATGATGCCTGAGTGGGGTATTGTGTCACAGGCCTTAGCCAAGTGCAGGTAGGCTGTGTGGACTGTGTAGCCCTCATCGATGGCCCTACTGACAGTTTCATAGTAGTCAACTAGGTGCAAAAGGCAGGATCTGCCCTGTAGAAAGCTGAACTGGGTGGGAACAAGGGTCCGTAGGTCAGCAATGTGTCTGTGTAAGAGCTCCATAATGACTCTTCCCATAGCTTTGCAGACAAGGCTGGTTAAGCTTGTGTGGTGGTAGTTGCCATGGTCTGTGTAGGCATCTCCTTTGTGGAGTGGGACCACTGTTGCTGTATGCCAGTGTTCAGGTACATATCCTGTAGCAAGACTAAGGTTAGATAGCAGTTGTATATACGGGTCCAGCTCCTTCTGGAGTTCACAAAGCATGCAACCGGGGATACCAGCAGGTCCCATTGATGCTGTGTACTTGTCTTTGTTGAGTGCGGCTCTCACATGGACATCCAAGATGACAGTGAGGTTACATACAGCAGTGATAACTATCTTCTTTTGGGGGTGAGGGAGGGGGTAAATCACACTGAAGCTGTCCACCGGAATGTTGCCAATATCTGTCAGGTCACTGGAATATATGCTGTTGTGTACCAACTCTGAGCATATCTGAGGGTTCCCAACCAGGTGTCTGACATAACTGAAGAAAGCAGTGTGGTTACCTTCATTGTCTTTGGTGATTTATGTCCCCAAGTTGACCTTGCATGTCTTTATGAGATAATGTAGCTTTCTACTAGTGCTGATCACAGCTGTCTTCCCTTCTGGAGATGTAGCTCTGTCTTGCATTAGTAACCCTCATCTGTCATACAGTTTGTTTATGGCTGGGGTCCACCAGACAGGCCACTTCCCCTTTGTGGAGAGGGTCCTGTTTTTATTTGTGATTGCATGGTCCATGCTTTCTGACATGTAGCTAAGGGGAGGTCATCCTGGTTCTGCAGTTATCTTTCATCAGCATTAGAAATGACCACAACAGCCCCTGTGGGGTTTACCTCATGCAGACACATCCAGCACCTGTAAAGTCCACAACAGTACCTCACCAGGAGTATGAAAGAGCTGGAACACATGTAATGTGTCACCTGATTAAACAGAGTGCAGCTCCACACACTGCCATGCTGTCCACCCAGATGCAAGCTGTGCCTGATGTAGAAAGCCATGTCCAAGCTGGAATCAATGCACATGCTGCACCTTGTACAATCTGAATGGCAGGGAGCTATGCACATGAGGGACCTGAACCCCAGCACTGACATACATAGGACAGGCTGTACTGCATTATCCATAACACAGAAGCCACCCCCACGCATGAGTACACTACCAGTACAGGTTGTATGTAGAGACACTTGTTGATTCCCCTCAACAGGAATCCTTTTTTTTTCAAAACAGGTTTATTGTTTTAACATAACCTCAACAGGAATCCTAATGAATGGATGGGAGATGGGAGGTTTACCCTGGGTATCAATGTTATGTCACAGGTAGACAGAGGCACAGTATACTAAACAAGACATATGTCATGGCAAACTACACTTACAATGTGTTGACGGACAAACACACTCTCCGACTAGCATTAGAAATGGCCTAGGGCACACCGGTAGTGTTCGCCAATGTACACCCATGTTGTGGAATACACTACTGATGTTGGATGAGGCTGTTGTAAGTAGTTCACATCTGAACATAATGCAACATGGTCAGATAGGTTCATAAGTACATAGGTTTATACTAGGCTATCTTCCCTAAGGCAGGTATAAGCCTAGCACAGAGTTTGTTGGTGTACACCACCCCTTATACGGAAACAGTACTGTGCCCATTATTTTGTCATGCCTCTCTCCAGCAGTGACACAGTGACAATCCCCGGGTGAAACATATGACCTTCCATCCACAGGTCAAGATACCTCTTGAACACAGCCAGCAAGGTGCTCTGCCTCACATGGACCGGGATTGTATTCCACAGCATAGGAGTCTCCGGGTGATAACTCCATCCCTCAAACATGTCCAACGTACATCCCTGCTAAGGTGTAAGTCACTTGCACTAGTGGTTAAGGTGGATCTGCCGATTCTGAGGTGGAGCATGTCCATTAATCCCTGTTTGGACATGGCCTTGCATGTCAGGCACATGTCACCTCTAAGCAGACGGTATGTGTATGAATAGAGTGGGAGTGTCTTCAATCTGGCAGCATATGACAGCTGTTGGGGTTCCTTGATCCTTTAGGTGGGGACATTCAGGGTGTCTCCAATTGCTGCAGATGCTGGGTGAGATACATCTAGAATAGGGCAGTCTACTTGATCACCGGTCTGATAAGTGAAGAGTACAGGGAACAATGACCCACTAGATCTGGATGTGAATCCCATCCTGATCAGGTGGGCAATGTAGAAGGTCTGTCTAGCCACTTTAGCAATGTGAGTGTCAGAAGAATGGTGACTGTCAACCTGGGTCCCCAGGTCCATGATAACCTCCTCTGTGCTTAGAGGATTGCCACCTATATGGTAGCTTGGGGTTACCTTGCCTTTCCTGAAGGGTATGTCTACACATGTTGTGCACTTTGACTTCAGGCCATGGCTCTGGCACCAGCTATCAGTTACCGTGAGTCCCTTCTGAAGTATATCCGTGTCTGATGCACTGTCCACTATGGCTCCCAGTGTGCAGTCATCTGCAAACATTGTCAGCCAAAGTCCTCCCATGTTGGCCTGTACTTCTGGGAAGTACATGACAAACAATAAGGGCCAAGGACTGAGCCCTGTGTGACACCACCTGTGACCAGCCTGGAGTCTAACATAGTGCCAGCAACTCTAACCCTGTGGGTCCTGTCCTTAAGCCAGTTTGCAACCCATCTTGTGACATATGGGTTTACATTTCAGTTGTTAGGGTTTTCCACAATACCTGAGTGGGGTATTGTGTTGAAAGTGTTTGCAAGGCCAAGGTAGGCTGTATGGACTGCCTTTCCCCAACAATGGCCTAAGTGACCATTTTGAAGATGTCAACCCAGTACAAAAGGCATGATCTGCCCTTGACCAAGCCAAAATGGGATGGGTACAATGTCTGCATGTCCCCTATATCTTTGTTTATGAGCTCAATTATGATCCTCTCCATAGCTTTGCAGACTAGACTTGTTAAGCTTATGGGGCAGTAATTACCATGGTCTGTAGAGGCACCGCCTTTGTGCAGATGTGCACAACTGGACCCTAACCAGGCTGTTGTGCACACTATGGAAATGTAAAGCAGTGATAGGACTAAAGCCCAGGATACTGACCACCACGGTGAAAGTACTGAACCACTACACTATACAGTACTACAGTGTTAGGTCAGTATGAACGGATGTTGACAATTGTGTGCAAAGAATCCCATGCAAAACCTGCAGGCACAGTATACTCCCTGTTGTGTTCACACAAAAAGCATTTGGACAGTAACTACACAACATGGCACAGAACACACAACCATAAACTGGAGGTATTTGTTGAAGGTCACACTCATCCACAAATGTGATGGGCTGCAGAGTTCAACATATGGAAAGCCCACACTGGGCATGCTCACACACTTAGATAAATGAGACATCTTTCACACAACATGCCATGGAAAGGCTGAACTGGGCATGCTCACACACTTGGTCCAAATGTTACTCCTAGCAACTGTGAAAACACACCAGAGGATGCTCATTCCCCTTTCTAGACACTGATCATGTAAGCACCCTATAAGTATATCAGGAGAAAAAGAATCTCTCGGTAATCCGAATAGCGTGCTCTGCTAATGCATCCGTCTCAAGTGTCATAACATAGTTAAGTAGGGGTTTGAATCTGGCAAGTGTGTGTGCATGAAAGGCGCATCCCTTTTGGCAACTGGGAAAACACACCACAGGATGCTCATTCCACTTTCTAAACTCTGATGATGTCAGCACCCTATAAGTATATCAGGGGAAAGGAAACCTCCCACTAATGTGAATAGTGCGCTGTGCTAATGCGTCCGTCTCTAGTGTCATAACATAGTTAGGTAGGGGTTTGAATTCAGCAAGTGTGTGTGGAGGGGGGTAAGTGTAAGTGTGTATGAAAAGGACATCCCTTTTGGCAACTGGGAAAACACACCACAGGATGCTCATTCCACTTTCTAAACTCTGATGATGTCAGCACCCTATAAGTATATCAGGGGAAAGGAAATCTCCCAGTCATGCGAATAGAGCCTTGTGCTAATGTGTCCGTCTCTAGTGTCATAACATAGTTAGGTAGGGGTTTGAATCCAGCAAGTGGCAAGTGTGAAGGGGGGTAGGTGTGTATGAAAAGGACATCCCTTTTGGCAACTGGGAAAACACACCACAGGATGCTCATTCCACTTTCTAAACTCTGATGATGTCAGCACCCTATAAGTATATCAGGGGAAAGGAAATCACCCAGTAATGCGAATAGTGCGCTGTGCTAATGTGTTCGTCTCTAGTGTCATAACAAAATTAGGTAGGGGTTTAAATCCAGCAAATGGCAAGTGTGTGTGAAGGGGGGTAAGTGTGTGTAAGTGTGTATGAAAAGGACATCCCTTTTGGCAACTGGGAAAACACACCACAGGATGCTCATTCCACTTTCTAAACTCTGATGATGTCAGCACCCTATAAGTATATCAGGGGAAAAAAAAACACCCAGTGATGCGAATAGTGCGCTGCGCTAATGCGTCCGTCTCTAGTATCATAACATAGTTAGGTAGAGGTTTGAATCCGGCAAGTGTGTGTGAAGGGGGGTAAGCGTGTGTGTATGAAAAGGACATCCTTTTTGGCAACTGGGAAAACACACCACAGGATGCTCATTCCACTTTCTAAACTCTGATGATGTCAGCACTCTATAAGTATATCAGGGGAAAAGAAATCACCCAGTAATGCGAATAGTGCGTTGTGCTAATGCGTCTGTCTCTAGTGTCATAACATAGTTAGGTAGGGGGTTGAATCCAGCAAGTGTAAGTGTGTATGAAAAGGACATCCCTTTTGGCAACTGGGAAAACACACCACAGGATGCTCATTCCACTTTCTAAACTCTGATGATGTCAGCACCCTATAAGTATATCAGGGGAAAGGAAATCACCCAGTCATGCGAATAGTGCGCTGCGCTAATGCGTCCGTCTCTAGTGTTATAACATAGCTAGGTAGGAGTTTGAATCCAGCAAGTGGCGAAGGGGTGTAAGTGTGTATAAAAAGGACATCCCTTTTGGCAACTGGGAAAACACACCACAGGATGCTCATTCCACTCTCTAAACTCTGATGATGTCAGCACCCTATAAGTATATCAGGGGAAAGAAAGTTTTCCAGTAAGGCAAATAGCGCACTGTGCTGATGCGTCTGTCTCTAGTGTCATACCATAGTTAGATAGGGGTTTGGATCCAGCAAGTAGCAAATGTGTGTGCAGTGGGGGGGTAAGTATGTATGACTGCAATTCCCCTTTTGGCAACTGGGAAAACACACTACAGGATGCACATACCCCTTTCTAAATGATATCACAACTATGTATGGCTTTTGAGTACAGACATGCCACGTGTGTTTTGCCCACACAGAATGCCCATGTGTGCGGGTTGTCCCTCACAATAATGCATGACATTGATGAAACCAGTTTTGGCAATGCACACATGATGTATGTGTGTGCCAAATACACATATGTACCTGTGACCTTCAATAGTTACCATGTGTGATGCTTGACACATGTGAATACATGGTATTTGCACAGGGTAACATTATGACTGTGGTCTTCTGTGCAGGTGCTGCATGTGGGATGTGTATATACAGTGTGAGATGTAGATGCTATCAGCCTAGTAATGAGGGATACACACCTGGTCTGGGGCATATAGTCTACATGTTGCTGATGTACAGGTGCTGCATGTTTTCACTTGTTGTGGGAGTGGTAAGACGTTACTCCACAGCAATGCAGTGACAGCATGCTAAGAACCGTTCAGCCAGGGTGTCGTAGCTACACTAATTCATTAGCATTCAGTAATATGTCAGAATCCCTGGTGAGGGTCTGATGCCAACAAAGGTCAGGGGTCTACCAGCCTGTGTCACTTGCTCAGTGATCCCTTCCATGTTCCCTATCATGTATCCCAGTGAGGGACATCCCACATCAGCTGTGGTGGCATGGACAATGACTGAGTCATATGTGTCCATGCATCTGACTGACCTGTATGTTTGTGTTATGTGGTGGACCACAGTGCTCCATGAGCATATCACTGTGACCTACACATTGTCCAGCCTGGTGAGCATGTTCTCACTGTACTGGACAATAAGGGTACCTAACACAACTGCGGCAGTAGTGTTGTATAGCTGTACAGACTGTGCTTGTTTGACACACAGGATTTGTGTGCTATGTGTTATGAGTGCTGTGTGCAGGCCTAATGTATGCCTGTGTGCCAGCTGCAGAGATGTCTGCCAGTCATGCAGGATGCTATCCTTAGGCTCCACAACTGACCTGGTGTGTTTCCATGCTTGTATTGCTGTCCGTGTAGGTCCACATCAGATTGGTATTGCTGTCACTGTAGTATTTCATGCCACCAGACAGGTTATGCCAGTACTGGGTTCAGAGTGCTTAGTCCACAGTTATTTTTTTTCCATTTTTCTCTGATATTGCTTTTCCGTGTAGCTCCACATCCCCGATAGGTATTGCTGTCACTAGTATTGAGATTGCATTGGTGATGTAACAGCA
>NC_056732.1:1756756784-1756822308 GCF_019279795.1 Protopterus annectens | reverse complement strand
TGTCATGCCCCCAAGAAAGTTTTCTTCATTTTAATATCAAATTGCTGAGATCTGATCCTCTTTCTGATGACTTTTCAGTACCCAATTTTCCTGCTGTTTTGTCTAGACCAGTAACACCTTTTCAAGCTGGTGTACCACTTAGTAGAGAATGTCTTTCACTCTGTTTTTCTAAAGCATAAAATGTTAAACAGCAGGAAGAGCCCCACACATATCCCTCTGAGCTTCTCAAACTCCAGAGTTCCACCTCTTGAGTTATTATAGGGAGGTTCACAAACCTGATATTCAGATGTTCCCACACTCAGCTGTTGGCTCTGTTGCTGAAACTTCCTTCATTTCTGGAATACTTTGATGACTTGTTCTTCATTTGGACTGGGATGTCTCAGAATTTCAAGAATTTCTTCAATAAATTAATTGTACCCCGGGATTCATGAAGCTTGGCGCAAGGCCGGCGTAAGGCTTGCGCCGGCCGTGCGGCGAATATATGGAGTAGTTGTGCCATATGCATATTAATGAAGGTGAGCAGCCGCCACAGCCACGTGCATAGGAAATGTGCGCGAGTGCATGGGGCATATCGAAGTTGCGCATGGAGGCGTGTCAATGTCGGTAAACTGCTGAATATTATATTCCACCTGCAATAGTAATCGCACCTAGCAGTGTCCGTGGATACTGAAAAGTATGCAAAGCATGCAAGATAGTCCCTGCGAACAGAAAATGAAGAAGCAAACACAAATGCATGGTAGGGAATAACGGGTCCCTTCCATTGAACAAATGACATGAAAACCGTGTGCTCCTAGTCCAACGAAGTGTTGATAGCTATACCATGTGGAAGTGAAATGTATCATATGTTAGTGCGCCGCCAGTAGGTACGCCCAGCCCAATGGAGAGGGTCACCAGCTGACCCATAATGTGAGGGAGGGTACATAGGTGTGCAGATGTGTCCATAACAAAATACATGAGGAGAAATGTAGATATATGTAGTGATCGTATGTCCGAATCATATCCCCACAAGGCATGTAATAGTCACATACAAATGGTATGTCCATATTTCACATACCAAATGTGATAGGAAATAGAATATGCATGTAAATGAAACAGAAGGAGCATATAAACAGCTACAACAATAAAGACACATGTAGGCTGAAAGGAACAGTATGATCCGTACCGTCGACTAAGATTACCACCTTTCCCACTATGCGAGCGACAGTCCCTCTGTGGGCAGATGTGTCCTGACACAAACTTGTAAAAATGGCAAATGTCCAGAGATTATAGGACATAATTATTCCGTAGACGTCATGTAATAGTTGCATTAAACAGTTTTTCTCTGTACGTATATTACATAAATGTCATAAGAAACAGAATAAGACACTGAAATGCTACAAGAATAAGCTTAGATATAGGCAAGAATTGTAAGCTCTATCTGCCGAACTGACTGTGGGTATTTGTTGGCCTGTAAAATGTGCTGTGTTCACCGCAAATGTCACACTGTGGTCAATTGAAAAGGTGGAAACACAACCGTCGACTGTGGGGAGGCATTGTCCACAACAGTCAGACATGTGTAAGGAATAGCTTGGACATAGGAAAAGGTGCCATCCTACCAATGAGTACAACAGGCTGGCAAAATCCGGAAGTCAGCGGTATAATCCGAACTTGTATGTGACACAGTCGAACGGGTAGTACCCGGGTATACCAACCAAGTAATGAAAGTGAAGTATGGGTGTGTACCTACGTGCGTGAGGTATAGCATGTGGAAAGCAAACATGGCAGGATAGTCCACACAACCATAAAGGTACCTGGCACATGTAGGGTAGTCAATGTGTTACTCTGGCCGTGTCATGGGCCAACAACCAAAGTAGTGATCTATGGGGTGTGATGAATTTGCGTGTGAGGGGTGGGTGGGTAATGGTAAAATCCTCAAAGGCGATACTGTGTCGTATGTAGAAAAGGTAAACCGGAGGTGTACGAGGGGGCAGTGGGTGAAGTGGAACGAAACACAAACACATATAGAAACAGCTGCAAGACAAGCAGACAGGCCATAGTGTAGAACACAATTCCACAAACATATGAATATACAAATGTATAGATATGTCACCATCACATACCCACAGATGGGTCCTGATGGAACTGGCAATAACAAATGCAACACACCTGGATGCATAATGGCCTACCCAGCAGACCCTCCACATCACACAACCCGCCTCCATACCAGAACATCCACCTAATCCAGCCGTACTTGGCCTACTGGTTCATTGCAGACACAGCTACACACAGTGACCCCTACGCATATGTAGCAGGTATTGTCACCCTAGGCAGTGTCAGGATTGCAAACCATGTATCCTCTGCATGTAAAACCCCCTGCACATTTTTGTAAAGCCACAAAAATCTTTGGTATCTGACTTGTTTTGGTCTTGTCCAATTTTTGGGATATCCCTCATGGGATAACCAACCTGTGTAAATAGTAGAATGGGTATGACGACAATGCTGTAGATATCTGGACACAAGTCAGAATGTGCAGTAGAGGTCCATGACACTGTCCAGCCCTAAGTGGGCATGCATAA
This sequence comes from Protopterus annectens, assembly GCF_019279795.1. Taxonomy (NCBI): domain Eukaryota; kingdom Metazoa; phylum Chordata; order Ceratodontiformes; family Protopteridae; genus Protopterus; species Protopterus annectens. The sequence continues at coordinate 1,756,819,753 of NC_056732.1, read as the reverse complement.
CCTACTACCTAGGATAAAACACCTTCCCGTGACGCACATGTCCTGACACGAATAGGAGGGAGAATATAATGCACACATTCGCATAGTGGCAAATGGCATGAGGGTGAGGAAGACACTGACGTAAACAGGTTAACCCTGATCAAGTGTGAGGGACACTGACTGTGTGCAGGCATGATCGACCATACCTGTCAACCTGTGTGAGCAAGATATCTGGACAGAGCCGTGAATACAAGTGAGACAAAGGTCCAAAAGCAGGGACAATTTGTAAAGATAGCTCTTAGAAACATAGAAATATGATAGAATAACAGTTTGCACATTGGCATTAATGTCCGGAGTGTGACGTCTGAAACCCAACTGTCTGTCAGCACATTCCGACTTCAGTCTTTAATAATGAGCTACTGCTGTGCCAGAACACAACAGCATATTGCAGAGGTCCGTACCATACCACTCAACTGTCCAGATATTCGCAGAATGACCAGGGTTTTGCCTCATATTGTTGTTGTGTGCCTCCGACAATCTGTACCAGTCTGGTAAATAGCTGAGGATTGACGTCACTAAATAATGAGAAATATTTTGAGTTTAAGACTCCACATCCTTCAGAAAAGTCATGCTAATGCAAAACCTAGTATTCTATCAATGTTCTAAGCTTGTAAGAGCAATAGTTAAAATGTGTCCCTATTTTTCCCCCCATCATGTAGGTTTTGTGCAGATTTGGTGCTCTAAGAGGTTGAGAGGTATGGTCCGTACATATTTACAGTAACAACCCTTCACATTTGTGTAATGTACAACTGCATACCTGTAGTCACTTCATGTCCAAAATAATAATCCCCATATGACTGAATCCAGGTAATAGTCAAATGTGAATGGGAACACCCCTCACCATGGAGTATGGACTGTAACAACCCCACCCATAATATGTATTGCCAACAGAATAAGCTGCTGACAGGTGCCCAAACACCTGTGTCTATAAGCACAGGTAAAAATTCTTAATAGGGAGAAACTCCCTATCCATATGCTTCGTCTGACATTTGAACTTGGCCAGGGAAGTTCCGTTCACCAGGCAGACAAGCCTAAACCCAGATCACTACATGAACACCCTGACAATCAAAGACCTGTATGTGCCAGGACTATATGCCTTGGTGTTCTGCATATCCTTGGAGTGATTAACAATGCAGCTGGGGTCCACAGCAGTAGGCAATAGGGAATGTGTAATATGTAGTACCACATTTTTCCCAGCAGGAGAATGGATGCCTGTGTTGTAAGTGAAGCAGTAAGGCATATGTTGATGTAGCGAAGTACTATGGGTATGCATATCAATGAGGCAGAACACCAATAGAATAGTGGTTCCGGCATCCAGCCAATGTGAATGCAGTCCTGGTAGACCTACGACCACTGCACATATAACTTTAAAGTGTAATGAATGCGTTCATGCTGTACACACATTTAAATATGTAAAGGTGAAAGTGTGTTTCACATCAGTCCGTAAACCAGAATACAGATATGTAACTGTTACGGTCAGAATTATGAAAGGCCACGTAAGCACAAATATATATTAAACATATGTCACCCACAACAAGGATATGTAAGTGCACCTGTGCGTGTGTAATCCACTCACAGCATAGCAAATGAATGCTGTTTTCTCCACGTTATATATACATGGCTCATACCTGTTAACCCCATAAAGTACAAAACCGGACAAAGTCATGAAAACAACTGGTACAAATAGGGACAATCCCCAGATATCGCCCTAACAAACATAGAAAGTGGATAGAATAACAGGTGTGTCACTAGCATGGATTCTCTGAAGGGTATGAAGTCATAACCTGAAATGCTTGTCATTATTTACCAACGTCAGTTTTTAATGATATGCCACTAAATTGCCAGATAGACACAAGGTTATGAAAAACGCACCAAAGATAAGAGGCAAACAGCTGTACATTCAGCGGAAATCTGTACAGTTGAAAGGTATGATATGGATATATATATATATATATATATATATATATATATATATACACATATATCCACAGACTTAAACCAAAGCAAATTACGAAATGAGGAATGTACAGACATATGTATATATGTACATATATATATATATATATCTATACACACACGATGCATGAATAGATATATACACAACAAACATATGTCCCTGTAGATATAACACATGTACATAAATAGGTCACGGTATAGCTATTATGGATAGACAGACATGCATGAAAGGTGAATACACTGCTGCTTTCCAAACCATTGCCCAGAAAGTACCAGTGTGACAGGGCCTGCACGTTCTACACGTTAAACATGAATATAGGTGTCCTTTGCAGGACCCCAAAAATTGATCCTGTATGAAGTGCAAACCATCATCGATGCAAAAGAAGTCACAGCTGCAACTACGATATAGCTGTACATGCAACAGTAGCAGGTGCAAGGTTAATAACACATGAGTCGATAGAATGTAGGACGTATGACCTGATATCCGGAGAGTGGGGAGTGCTTAGAAGTGTCTTCACACTTTATTATTGCTCACATTAAACATGTCTAATGGGTACTGTGGAGGGGTGTCAGGTATGGGAATCATGGGTATGCAGAAATGGGCCTAGGTGTTGGTTGGCACAGATCTATTAGGCACACCCCATGGGAGTGATCAATATACTTATGTGGATATAGCACGTGCCTATATTCTCCAAAAAGGTTCAACCCATTTACTGGATATTGTGTAAACCATTGGGGGAAGATGTAGGGACCTATATCAGTGTCATGTAGGCAATTATCATGGATGGACATGCGTACGACCAAAATGGTAACCATACCTGCCAAACTTTCAGAATAAGGCAGCTGGACTAAGGCATAGTACATGAAATACAAATAGGGACTATATTAAATATACCCCAGACAAAGTCAGAACGTTGATAGACTAATGGTGTAGTCAGGAATACGAATGTTATGAGGGTTAGTAATCATGAAATAGAAATGTCAGTCATTATTATCTAACCTCACAGTCCGTCATGCCTTGCCAGTAATTTACCAGAAAGGCACATTATTATGACAAATGTAACAAAATCATAGGTCAAACCTCGGGGCATTTACCCATAATGTGTACTGGTGAGGGATATGAAGGTAACCCATCCTAAATAAATGTACAGAACTAGAGATACTAGGTGGACAGGTGAGAAGAAAGACGTCAGGACAAATGACAAAACATGTACAAGTCAAAAGCATGTACTTCAACAAATGTGAATGACAACGTGTGCCCTGTGAAAGTCAATGTGGAAGGTTAATAGACTCAAAAGACACGTGTCCCTCAGGGTGTCATGCAGTGTCACCAATACAGTGTCCAGTCCCCCATACTCGTACGTGAGCTCTGCCACTGACGGAAAGCGCAAATACTGGCATACACATAAGGTAAGTGATAGAATAATTAGTGTGGATAAGCACCTGTTGGCCTTTGTGAGGAATACAACCTTCTGGGTGGGTGTGTCCTGCAATAGGAATGTAATGGCATCTGGCCTGTGATGGCGCCATATATTGTGTGTATTGGTGTAAGAAAAATGATATCCTGTATCAGAAACATACCTCGCAACTGTACAGATTTTCGCAGAATGTGCAGATGTTTGCCTCATATGTTTGGTGTGTTCCTCTTACAATCTGTACCTTTCTGGCAAATACCTGAGAACTGAAGTCATTAAATAATGACAAACATTTGAGTTTAAGACCCCAAATCCTTCAGAAAAGTCATACTAATGCAAAACCTATCATTCTGTCAACTATCTACGTTTGTAAGAGCAATATTTAAAATCTGCCCCTATTTGTCTCCCCGTCATGTTAGGCTTTGTACAGATTTTTTGCTCTAGGAGGTTGAGAGGTACGATTAGAAACAGATACATGTCTGAGGAAATAGCATTATCGACTGCAAGATAACTCGGTAGGTATGAAAAGCACTGCAGTAGGAAGTTCAGTATTGGCCGCAGGTATGTGCTGACATGTCAAATGACACAGCAGTCTACATGAAGGACCTATAGGGCTGTCACCTTTATCAATGATGACAGTAGGACATACCCACAGCCATGCATACACCACAAATAGAAATAGCACACAGCAAAGCCTAGGCCATGATACACGAAGCCTCCGGCATGTACGAGTAGAGTGAGAGTACAGCAAGGAAAGATGACTGCCAAGCTATTCAGCAAACACCTGTAGGGGCGTGCAAGACCGCCCGTAACATGAACGTTGCACGGACATTGTTGGGATTTGCAACATACCCCATTGGTATGTGAAAGCTATGCAAATGATGTAAATATGTGATACATGAAACAGTAAGCTGTCCGTGCAAGAGCAGAGTTATGTGCAGAAATGTACCAGGACGTTAGGCAACTAACGTTCTGCATGTTGCTAAATGGAGCAATGACAGCTGCAAATACAGTATGAATACAGTCGAAGAAGCATGCCAATGTCTAAATCTAAGGCCAGTGGCATTATTATCCATTGGATATCAATAAAACTGCAGTTGTCCTCCCCCGATCTCCGGTGTGGAAGCATAGCACAGCGCCACGAGAACGCGCTGCACTTCAAAACAAGTCAAATATGTATAATATACATACAAAATATAGGTTTAGTTAGATGTTAGTATGCCATGCAGATGAATGGCAAGCTGGACACAACATGGCTACTGCGTACTGGTTGTTATGTGTGGAAGCGCTCTGTCAGAGATGTAACGAAGCATTTGTAGACAATCTGATGCAAGTGAGGCTGAGGATAGTGAATCACAACATGTCATGCCATATGGGCCAAGCCTCTACAGTGTAGTGTAGGATAAGGGGACTATTAGAGTAGATGATAGCTGACAACATGAGTGTGTATGTATAAAACATTGTAATCTCACCAGAGCAGTGTCACATGTTTGCTGTCAGTACTCAGTGGAAGAGGCGTGTTATGAGCTATCCTAGGGAAAGTCAGGAGACTGACGGTATACGCCATGGATACCACCGATGTGACCTGCAAACATGCCCACAGTGTGTCTGTGCCCGTGCATGCCAGTAAGCCCGAGTAAGCATGTGTGCACGCGTGTTAGCCCGTGTGTGCATGTTGAAGAACGAGTAAGCTAGTGTATGAATGGTGAAGCCCGTGTAATGTCGTGTATGCCAGTGTACATGTTTGTAAGCATGTATACATGTGTACTACACACATCACACACGTACTGCACACTCAGACACACATGCTGCAAATACTACACACATCAGTGAAATGTCACATGGATGGAGAATACATCATCAGAATTAACAGTGCTGTAAACTATGCTACATTGATGGTCATAGCTGCAATGCATCATGCCTGCTGATATACACCTGGAAGTAACACACTTTGTGTTAACAGCATTCTAACATCTATACAGTGGAATAAAGCCACTGTGTGCATCAGCACCAGGTTAGTCTGATCCTGCATCAATGTTACACATCACAGGTGGTGGCACAGGTGACATCATATGCACAGGGTGTGTTGTTACATTTCCTGAGCTGACATTGAGCCATCCAATTTACACGTAGGTGTGTGTGTGTGTGAGGGACAATGGTTATTGCATGGCCCAATGGTGATGCAATGGGTTTGTCTATGTGATAGCCCTAGCTGTTTGTGGTAAGTGTGTGTGTCTGCATATACACAGGTACAGCATGTGTCAGCCATATACAGGAGGTTGTGAGACAGTCACAGACTGTACCTGCCAGGCTGTAGAGATCACCATTACTGGCCATAGACACCCCTCCATGCATCCAACACTAACCCGGTCCTGCACCTGTCAATGTATACACATACAGTCCTGGGATCTGTACCACAACCTGTAGATAAATGTGAGCCTGTAATGTTAACCTGAGTTGCATAGAATTGTCAGTTACTACATATGGATATGAGCCATACTCACCCTCCAATGTAATAACCACTGCTGCCTGTTGCTGAGATGTGCAAACGACCATTCAAAGGTGCTGTACTAACATTGTTTCCAATGCCCATGTAATACCCAGCAACACAATAACCGGTCACTACACAAGTATAACCCAAGATCACTACAGCACACAGTATGTGCACTATCACAGAGCCATAGCAGATGTACATACATCCAAGGTGATCACGTACAGATAATGCAGCACATTCAAGAGTGATAATCCCAACATACATATCTATATGCAATATATATATATATATATATATATATATATATATATATATATATATATATATATACATATATATATATATATATATATATATATATATATCTGTAGATAGATACATACACACACAAACACACACACACACACACACACACAACACATGTGGCAGGGTTGGGAGCAGAACACAAACGTAACCACTGTACGACAAAACAGCATTACGCAGTTACAGAATGCGCTACCGTGATTAGTATAGCACAGCATTCACACAGGCATACGTCTAGCCTGCAGACAACAGCATCAAAGGCAAAGACGCCACACGGATGTTATGGAGAGTGAATACTGTAAAAGCAATGTACTGTTGTCATGCAGCTGGAAACACACACACACTTGGCATGGCTGGGAGTCGAACATACACCTAACTACCCCATCACACTACAGCATGATGCATTTACAGAACGTGCTACCAAGATTACTAAACACAGCAGTCCCAGAGGCATACTTCTAGGTGCTTGTCATCATCCACAAAGGCAAAGACGTCGGTAGGAATTATCTGTGGTGTGAGGCATCTAAAAGCATGACTGTGTCCCCAGGCGGACGGGAGCATGTGTGCGCGCACACACACACACACACACACACACACACACACACACACACACACTTGGCAGGGCTGGGAGTTGGACATTCACCTAACTACCCTATCATACTACAGCATGATGCATTTACAGAACGCGCTACCGAGATTACTAAACATAGCAGTCCCAGAGGCATACATCTAGGCGCGTGTCATCATCCGCAAAGGCAAAGACGTCGGTAGGAAATATCTGTGGTGTGAGGCATCTAAAAGCATAACTGAGTCCCCAGGTGGACGGGAGCATGCGCGCGCGTGCACACACAGACACACACACACACACACACGCACACACACACACACACATGCACGCACACACACTTGGCAGGGCTGAGATTTGAACATACACCTAACTACCCTATCACACCACAGCATGACGCATTTAGAGAACGTGCTACCGAGATTACTAAACACAGCAGTCCCAGAGGCATACATCTAGGTGCGTGTCATCATCTGCAAAGGCAAAGACGTTGGTAGGAAATATCTGTGGTGTGAGGCATCTAAAAGCATGACTGAGTCCCCAGGTGGACGGGAGCATGCGCGTGCACACACACACACTTGGCAGGGCTGGGAGTCGAACATACACCTAACTACCCTATCACACTACAGTATGACGCATTTACAGAATGCGCTACCGAGATTACTAAACACAGCAGTCCCAGAGGCATACATCTAAGCGCGTGTCATCATCCGCAAAGGCAAAGATGTAGGTAGGAAATATCTGTAGTGTGAGGCATCTAAAAGCATGACTGAGTCCCCAGGCGGATGGGAGCATGCACGCGCACACACACACACACACACACACACACACACACACACACACACACACACTTGGCAGGGCTGGGAGTCGAACATACACCTAACTACCCTATCACACTACAGCATGACGCATTTACAGAACGTGCTACCGAGATTAATAAACGCAGCAGTCCCAGAGGCATACATCTAGGCGCATGTAATCATCCGCAAAGGCAAAGATGTCGGTAGGAAATATCTGTGGTGTGAAGCATCTAAAAGCATGACTGAGTCCCCAGGTGGATGGGAGCATGTGCGCACACACATACACACACACACACACACACACACACACACACACACACTTGGCAGGGCTGGGAGTTGAACATACACCTAACTACCCTATCACACTACAGCATGACGCATTCACAGAATGCGCTACCGAGATTACTAAACACAGCAGTCCCAGAGGCATATTTCTAGGTGTGTGTCATCATCTGCAAAGACAAGGATACCGACAGGGATTGTATAGAGGGTGATCAGTCTGAAAGCATACAGACATATTACTGTTCCACTGTAGACGTAGACAAACACACAGCAATGGTGTGATCGGGGCAACGTAAGATTAATAGAGCACTACAACAACAAGACATAGACATGGGACGTGCCACAGACAGTACACCCTTCAAGATAGTCGACCAGTGTATACTCAGTAGGCATCCATCGTGACGTTGAAAATGGACATCTGTTGTCTGGATGACCACCATGGCTATACAGGACATCAACGGCCATGCGCATGCACAGAGGGACATCACCGACACAAGGTGTCACTGGCCATGGCCACACACTTAGTAATACACGTCTGTTCGGACTGTACTGTGTGTCGATCTACACAACGGCGTACTGGGCATGCTCACACACTTAGCAGTTGCAAAGGGCTGTCTTGCATGCAGATGGAGTCTCAACAAGCAAGGGCTCAGTTTGGACTTTCCTGTGTGTCCATCTACAAAACAGCGTATTGGGCATGCTCACACACTTCGCACTTGCAAAGGGCCGCCTTGCATGCAGATGGAGTCTAAACATGGAAGGGCACAGTAAGGTATAACTGTCCCCATGCACAGGGTGGGCCGTCCTGCATGCAGACAGAGTCTAAACATGGAAGGGCATAGTAAGGTATAACTGTCCCCATGCACTGGGCGGGCCATCCTGCATGCAGACAGAGTCTAAACACGGAAGGGCATAGTAAGGTATAACTGTCTCCATGCACAGGGCAGTCACACACATGCAGTGACCAGTACACACTCAGCTGCCATCACAGCTGTCACAGGTGCAGATCACAGATGTACACATCGCAGTCTACACTGTAGCCCTCGAGACATCACCATGACATTGCGGCAGCAATACACAGCCATACATTACCACAACACCGTGTGACACATGACCAGTGGACTGTACAGAGGTCTACAGCAACTGTGCAGGGTACACATGTACTGACAGGGTTCCAACAGGTGTTATGCATTGCAATGATACCACTATACATGACCAGGTCAGCTCAAGACATACCAGGGGCCCGGGTCTTACACAGCTGTGACAGATGCGTGTTGCTGTACATCAGTGAACACACATGTTTGGATATGTCATACATGTGATTGTAGTGGGTGTGTGCATGGGCCACACACACAACACATATGTGCATAGCTTAGCCTATGCTGTCCCCCATGCAGAACAGTGGCCTAAGCAATCATACGCATGCAAATGGAAGGTGGGTCCATGTCTGTTGAATGCTCACAGTACAGGAGGTAGCAATGTTGACCGAGGACACATTCCCCTGTAGTAGTCACCCATGACACCCATGATATCATACCACAGTTCATGTGTTATGTATGTCAATACACATGTCCACCAATAGCAATGCATACAAACATGGCTACAGGAGACACATGTAGGACCAACACACATGTACAATCTGTACTGTGCATGCAGCAACCATGCATGTGCAGTGGCCGATGTCTGTAACACAGCTGCACCTAACTACAACATGCAGTTGCAATGCAGCCCCATCATTGACACCTGTATATGGTGACATGGAGACAGTACTATTGGTTGTACATCATGTATGGAGGAATGTGAGTAGATAAAGTGGTGATCCACCTGTGTAGATGTATGTGTGCCGGGGATGGCTCACAGGTGTGTCATATGCCATCCTACCATGCCAATGTGCAAACAGTACGCTATGTCGCTGTTACTTGACAGTGATGACATAACACATACACAGTGGTCAGGTATTACCAACTGTATGTCACGTAACACCTGTAACACTTACATACTCCCATGTGCATATAGCAGCACAATTGCCAGACAATGCATTGGTACACATAATGCGGACAATACCGCTGCATGTCTATCAAACATCTCATCATATGGCAGGTGTATCATTCCCAGCACTGCCATGTGTGTCCACTTGTGTGACCACATATGCCACATATGGTGGGGATTACGTCCCAGTTGTTACACATCCCTGTACACCGTTGTAGAGATCTGTACATACTGCAGTGTGGAAAGCATGATGTCAGCAGGTGTGGTACATCACACACATCGGCTATCCGTACACACATTTCTGGTCACCACAGTGTGTGTGTGTATGTATATATGTATGGCTGTCTGGTGCTTGGTGTGAGGGTGTATGCTACCATACAGTGAAAACAGGATCACTAACCCCTCATGGTGACTAACCCCTCATGGTGATGCAGTCTACTACCCTGTTGATGCCATCAGTCCCAGCCGTACTGGCTACCTGTGCATGTTCCTTCTCTGTGCCACGTCATGTGGGTGCAAAGTACTGCAAGGGTGATGACCACATAGGCAAGGGTCCACACCTCAACACTATGGGGTGTGCATTATAGCGCTGTAGACCCCGTGAATGTGGCCATGTTCCTGTACTGTGACAGGGTATTACTGCTACACAGTGTGGCCTCGTGCTATCAAGTGGCCTCTAACATCATCATTGGCCAGACCGCTGTGTACAACCCTTGCACCATGTCAACATACCTGTAATGTTTCCTGGTATGTATGTCACGTCTCTGTCTGCTGTAGCCTGTTCAACTGACCACATGCTTCAGGTGCAGTATATGTGCGGACATCTGTGTCATGTTCGACTTTCCGAAGATCAAAGGCAAGAAAAACAAACTGCTACTAAACCAGCACAGCTCCTGATGCCAATCAGCAGGGCTAAATGCCTCCCAAACACATGTATGCTTGTTCTGGAAGTCAAAGGCGAAAACAACAAGCTGCTACTAAGCCAACACATTTCCTAATTCCAAGCAGCAGAACTAAACACCTCCAATAAGCACATGCCCTTGCAAGATATGTGATGATATATCCAGAACATCAATTTAAATTTATAGTCCTGCAAAAGGTAGAACAAAATATTAGAGGAGGGGCATGGCAACTCGAATTGGAGGAGGTGGAATTAGAGTGGCAGATTCGCACTATGGCATATATATTACCTGGGCTTAATGAGCAAGTTTCTATAAAATGTCTCCTCAAAATTAAAGCCTTGAAAAGGTAAATGTAAAAATGTAAATTTATAATGTTTGGGACAGATGATTTGTTTTTTAGGGCTTGAGTTAAAAAGGAATTTAAAAAGGAACTGAAGCTAAATCTATGTTCCTAGTATTTTATTTTGATATTTAAATAATTTTCTAGCATATTTTAATAAGAGTGGTGGTTTAAATAAGTGGTTGGTAGGATAGGCACAAGTCCCTGGAATTTTAGTGTTAATGACACAGTTAACAATTGCAAAATTGTATATTTAATGGTTAAATGTATGTTTAGTGTTTTTATGTATAATACAGTTTTAATATTTGTTACTAATATGTTTGGGGTATGTGAACGAAATGCAATACTTAGGTTCAGCAGTTTTTGTTATAAGACAATGATCTTATAAGGTTTCAAAAGTAGTTGGTCACATGACCAATTAAGACATAAGCAATTAATTAGTATTTAAAGTTTTCGTTGAAACGTTTTTATGTTATATGTCACATATCAACACAGACACAGCCTTACTGGACTTGGGCAGTGACAATGTACCAAGTACGCATGGAAACCTGTACATGCATCTGTTTTGCCATAGACATCTACACTGCACTGTACAGCTGTTCAACATCCTGCCACGGATTGCCTGTGTTGCGCATGTGATAGACATGGGACAATGGCTAGTCGGATGTCATTCGCAGGTAAGGTTATTGGCTATAACATGTACGGGCTGGGTTTCCTAGCTGTATCCGACACCCATTACACCACCGCGAGGGGCATCAGTGACACATTACTGATCCAGATAGTTGATACTACATCTACCATACGGCCATCACATCATGTATGACAGGGATGATATGTGCAGCTATGTGGACAGGGCTGCATGGTATGGCAGGAGTATGTCACAGGTATGGCACAGGGATCTGTCCAGCATGTGGCCATCCTAGTCGTAGGACGGTGGTTGTCCATGACGTATGTCTTTCAGATCAGGCTATGGACATGTAGCATGTTTAACAGCATAGTGTGGCATATGTCTATATGCAAGGTGGATAGCATGCTGCATACTGGAGGTGAGTATTGTGGAGGCTGGTATCGGCCATCCACGCATGGGCCCTACCCCTGGAGGGTGATACGTGTTCCAGAATTGGTCACACGGGTGCTGTGTATGCCTGTCCAGTGATCTCCGTGCTCATGGATACCACCCTGTCATGTCATGGGTACCTCAGATGACTACCTAAAGGGCCAGGGAGATGTCTCCAGCTCAGGGAGGTGTACTGCACTACACCATCCCTAACACAGTGTCACTAATGTTGACCACAGCCTAGGTGTTACTTAACGGCTACAGGGGTATTCCCCTAGTGGTGTCATTGCTGATATCATCCACCAGAATGTGCACATATTTCACACACCTCACACACACAGCCCATTCTGTATGTTGTTCGCAACACTGTGACAACTATTGCCCATAGGTCAAGGCCATTCACATCCTCACATACACAGATGGCTGACATTTGTCTATGTGGTATGGGCTACAATGCGGGTGGGGTACAACACATTAACCCTGGTTTACTGTAGCTGACACCGTGTGATATGCACATGTCACTGTAGCACCTTTAGTAGTTGTGAGTCTGTCAACAGGCCACTAGTAGAACACTCTTGTGACATACAAAGGCATTTGTAGTCAAACATCCGTACTGTCTTGTACATCTGTACTGCTAACATCTACATTGATAATGGTTCATTGACTTGCAGACCATACCTGGCAGTGTTCTGATGTGGTGCCACCAATCATGACTGTCGTCAACACTTGTGGGTTGATATTATCCAACACCCTATTTTTAATGTATGGGCATGCTCGGCACTTGTTCAGAGCTTCTTGGCATGTTATGAGCTACTGCTTAGTTTAGCACCCATTTCACACCAGTCCTCACAGGTACACTGTCTGTCCATACATTTCCAGCTTGCTTACAGTACAACAGCTGTCATACACACATCACTCACATACCTCGTGAGACATGGTGGTTTATACGGCATGTCCACCTGGCACGTACCACTTATATACAGGCATGTCCAACTGGCATGTACCAGTGCCATTGCCTGTCACTATGATGACTATGTTGTACAAGTGGCAATAGAGCTATTCTCATGTACACAGTCAATGCACACCTCCCAACATACAACAGTACAGCCTGTGGGGGATGCACATATGCAGCCCTGCTGGGGGTTATACTGTCGCCAACCCTGACTGCACCTGACAGTCGTGTGGGGATGTGCAACATTGGCAACACACCCCACTCATCACATAGTCCCACATGATCCCCACCACAGGCCACACATACGGAGACACCTTGTACAGTACCCCTCCATACTCTGTGTGGGCACCAATGGCAGCCCACATTGCCAAACATAACCACACCAACCTATAGCCCACAGGCACGTGTGCCCATCACATACAGCCAATAGGGTGTCATTACATACACAACACACCTGTCATAGGTGACTGTCGGCAGTCACACCGCTGTTCCACTCAGCAGGCTACACAAGGCGATAGTCACTTACATCCTGCTGTCAAGTAACTGGTTCTGCAACATAACCTATGCACACATGCCACAACTCAGCAGGTACTATGTGACTCATCTTCCATGTTTGTGTGACTGAAGTATCTCAGGGCACAGACTACATGTGCAGGGACATGCAATAGCCCACCAGTGTTGTAGCCACGATGGTGTGGTCCGAGCCCTGGGGAGCATTTTGTGGTCATCCGGACCTGTTACCACTGTACTACGAGTGACTGTGTCACTCCCAACAGTTGTCCATGCATCTGCTGTCATTCCACAGGTGTCTAGTATATGTCCACTTTGACAGACTTGGTCAAACAACATGATGCTGTGGTACAGTTGTCCTGCACCTGTCAGCCCTGGGAGTACAGATCACATGTTGGACTCTTGCTGCTTTTGTACTGCTTGTCTTGCACAGTGTCCAATAAAATTCACCACCAGAATGGGAACTGGCTAGCAAAACATGTGGTCATGTCACACAATGCTTGACATCATCCTCTGTGATGCACACAGGCAAGGCACACCTGATACTGCACCACTTCAATATCTCTGCAGTGACTGGGACCTGCCTCTTGGCTCACACCTGATACTGCACCACTTCAATATCTCTGCAGTGACTGGGACCTGTCTCTTGGCTCTGCAGAGCACACCTGCAATGACTGGTTATAGACAGACCGTACCTCTCAGGCATGTACCTGGACTGGCACACCCACGGCTGAGGTGTCCCCATATTCCACTATGTTGTACACACATCCTGGCTGGTTACTTAGCACAATGCATCGCAGGTGCTCCACGTGCAAATAACTGTGTCTGGACCTACTGCTGCTACTGATGTGAGACTGACAGTAACCCACACTTAACTGTGATAGCCGCACATGTACCGACACATTAGGCGTATGCTGTCCGTGAGTCATAACCTCCGCTCGGCTGGTTCGACCCATACACACCATCTCCAAGACCAACAGTATCCTTGACATGGATACTACCAACATGTGACTGCTGTTCCACACCTGGGGTTATCCCCTCATTGGTGGAATCTGAACATATGCTACTCACCCTTGTTAGCCACATACCGGCACCACATACTTCACGGCATACACAGTAGATGAGTACTACAACACCTACTACAGATGTCATATGACAGCGGTAGTTGACGTCATGACACACGTGTAGGTGGACAATACACATGCAAATGCTGAGACACACCCCAGTGCACTTCATTAGCACGTACATGACAATATGGATCATGCTATTCCACACAGAGCCATGATGGTACACACCAGATAACAGACGACACTCTGGGGGTGCGGTTCCATGGACATACTTTACAACAACAGGTGGGGGCTGTTGCACAGTGGTGTACATTCCCATGGGTGGGGTAACTCACTGGTCAGCATCGGTAGGGCCACGGTATCCCTCATCACATACTCCATAACTAGCTACGTACACATTACTGCGACACATTCCGAGATGTACCCCAAGGCATTATGGTGGTATGTCAGTAGTCGTATGCAATACCCACATCTGCTCACACATAAAACTGTCACTCTGGAACATGACAGTAACAGGTGATGTTGGCAACATGCTGTCTGATGGCTTCAATGCTAACATTACACCCTCTCACTCCCTACGGGGCCACACTCCTTTCAGGAACATTGAGGTGTACCTGCGGTCACACCTACACAGTATTGACCTGCACTCTATATGTCCTAGGACACTGGCCCCTTGTCACCCTACAAAATCCCAGGCTGTGATGTCCACAGACCTCTGAACAACATGTCTCCCCACTGGGACACCATATTCAGTAATATCCTTGTACCAGACATTGTGGCCCCTGACTGGCACACAGCGACAGTTACACTCCACACAGGTGGCGCCACAATGCACGACTGGGACTATTGCCCTACACACCTCACTGGACTGTTCTGCACGGCTCTAGGGCACATCATCATGGACATCATTTGCTGAGTCTTTGTTGTGCTCTGGTCCATTGATGCCAGCTGGGTTGGTTTTGTTGGGGCCACAGCATGCCTCCTACACCTGTTGAACACCTTTCATACAGTCACCAGAGTAGTTGATGATGACATGGGGGTCCACACAGCCTACATTGTCCTCTCGCTGCCTTTCAGCACCGCTCTCCATTTTGGTATTGACAACATACACATCCACCTGCACATCACAACATATGTCTCAGGATGTTATGCAAAGTGGCTAATGGACAGGACACACACACTGAGGGTGGCATACCATATCACATACTGCATTCAGTTACACTTGGCATACCACAGTCCTCAGTCATGGGGCCCTCATGTTCGGTATATGCTTCCCTGAGGTACAGGCTACAACTGAGGGGACTTCCCTGCCTAGATTTACAGACCACTGCATACCCAGCGCTGTTGTTGCTCCACCAGCTGATACAGACCCCATCCATACGGGTGTCACTGTGACGGATACCGATATGAACATCATGGCCGCAACCTGCATGACACTTGGTATGAACATCACCTTTGCAGTACGCCATCCACCCACTGCTTATCACATAGGTGTTAGTCCCCTACATACATGTCGCATTGTATGTGTTTGTAAAACACATGTATGTCGCACACACTCCTGTGATTACCACATTGCCACTGTGGCGTGGATATCCTTCTATGTGTCCACACATGTCTGTACTGGGTGTGTAGCTGGTACATAGGCACCCATTGTACCTCTGAACACTGGACTTATATACACATCCATGGGTACAACACCCCACTTAGGGTGTACCTTACACAACAGCTTTACATAACTCAACATTAAAATGCCATGACGTTTATTGAGCTACGACAGTTAAAGTTTGCGGCTTATGTACAGACATCACGTCTGTACATATTTGCGGACTACATACTCAGGGGTGACCTCTACTGCAAAGACAGGACCCATATCTGCAAATATGTTAATGGATATACTCCGCATACATGACATAAACAATAGCCACTATGAGCATGATGCTCATGGATATGTGCACACATGCGACAGTGTGTGGCATGTGCTTGGGGGTTGCATTCCCAGACCAGACACTCACCATGCTTTGGGACAAGATTCCTATGAACATCATGCATGGACAGTCAGTAGCAGTGTTCATGTGATACCTCGCTTGGTGGATGGTGGACACATGTATGTCAGGGATCACTGCAGTGGTTGTACTGTGCAGAGATGCAGGTTACACATGGCTCTTCTGTTCACAGGACACTACCCTAGAGAGGTGCCACTAGTGTGCACACTGTAGTTGTTTTTACACATAGACTTGCCAGACTGCATGGTACCCCACTATGAACCTGTGGAGCTATTACATGTCCTTTGTGCATGGTTACTGGAATAGCCCTTCCATTTAGATTAGCTGTCATGCTATTCCAATGTCCCGTGACTACAGGCCATATGCATCCTGTTATTGTACACGCCAATCATGTTCTTGTTTGTCTGTCACATCTCTTCTGCTATTCTAGTATGGGAGTAATGTTTGCATCCTTTGCAAATGCACAGAGTGGATTACATTATTTATTTCATCATAACTGTTTATACATAAATTAGTTGCATACTACTCACATCACTATACGATACCTTTGTTATGCATCATATGCCTGTTCTCCTGTGTAGCATATCTGACATATCAATCTACTGTACCATACATTACACATGTTTTACATGGTATCCCATAATTCAAAGCATACTTGCACAGAGGGACCATCTTAGACATGGCATTGACGTTATATGCCCATACATATGCGTACTGTTACAGTATATCCACATATACTATCCCCTGCTATGGCACGTACTTATTGGACATACCCTGCCACTGACGGCGGGTTGTATGACATTGTTCTGTTTAAAGCCGTCATGTTGCATCCCTTGTGGTGTCTGTGCTGTTTACCTTGTGGCCCACTGCTGGACGCACAACGTCTACAATCATTAGTACGATCAGCAAGACATCACTACATAAATACCATTCTCCACTTTATGCATGGTGGACACTTTTAATTACTGCAAACCAGGCTATGCATACACTGACATAACTTAATATAGAACATACTATACATACAGTTAGTGTTCTACATACCTTGATATCGTTCCGGTATTTCATCTCTATCTCACGCTTCTGTATCACTCTTTAAACTGTTTTACGGTATGGGCATACAGTTTGCATATCTGGCAAGTCATCCTTATATACGTCTACACCTGCAACATGTGGTTTACTGCCACCAATTGGTGGTCCGGTGTGACTAATTATGTGCACTTCAGCTGTGTAGCTACTCCATTTTCCAATTACGTGGCAACAGTGGGGTATAACTGAATTCTCCACTTGGGCGTTGGCCATTTGCCCTGCCTTCTGGGAGACGGCCTGTATTGTGTTTTGTTGTGTGTAATTGCAACTGCTATGTGTAGAGCCAAGTGTATTTTGGAGTCATGCCCCCCATGGATTGTGTGTGATGACTTGAGTGTGTGGTTCTACCTGTGACTGTACCTGTCATCCCACCCATATGATAATGGACTATTGCAAACACCTGTAACATCGCCGTTTGTTCCATTATACGACGAATACAATTTTGCATGGCACCTTTAAATGTGTCTCTCACAAGGTATGTTAACGGTTCAGCACATGTAATTGACTAACTAGATGTTTGTGCTGTGATTACGGTCTGTATTGCTATTGTTTCCAGTGTGGGAGATGTAGGCTGGTGTACTTAGCATATACGGTTTCGTGGGGCTTGCATTTCTACGTAGTCCCTATATATGTGTGTGGGCCCCTTCCCTAATTACAGTGCTATCACTTAATAGACTTCTGTTACGGGAATTTACTTTGGGCCATTGTTAATTGGTTTCTATATGGTATGCAGTTGAGGTTGATACTTCCATACCTCCGGATGTACGGCGATATGTGCAGGGATATTTCTAAATGACCGCTATCCCATGTATGTCTGTCCCAGATATTTGCAGTCATTGCAGTGGTGTTGGTGTCAGAACCTCTGTGACATGGCGTGCCACCTTTTCATATGGCCATAGTTGGAAACTTGCGGGTCACACAGTGGTGTTTACAGGCTGACATATGGCCATGGTCAGTACACAGGATAGCACATACTTTTATCTTCATTACATACCAACTGTTCTTGGAGATTAACTACTTATCGGTTTGCATGTAACATTTCTGTTTCTTACATACAGGCATGAGTATTTCTTGCAACTATTGCATAATATTTGGGACATACTAATGTCCTAAACTCTCGGACAGTTGCCCTTTGTAATGTTTCATGTCAAGACACACCTGCCCAGGGGGGGGATGTCCCTCCCAATGTGGGACAGGTGTTTGCCGCATGCCTACGGCTAGCTATACCCGCACCTACTGCAATCATCTACCTCCAAGTTGCCACCTACAGACACACGATGTGGACACACACACACACACACTTTACAGTCACACAGGAACACACATGGCACCCTCAACACACACATACACAGGCTACATCACTCACAACCACAGTTGTACATGGTACCTACATTGACCACACCACCGGCAGAGGTGACTACATGTCCTTACTATCATCATATTCCTTGTGGTTCTACTGTTCCAGTACTGTGTTCTTTCTGTCTTTCAGCCTCCTGGTTACGCGTGTTGGTGTGTGACACGTTCCATAGTTGGCGGTATCCTATTTATTTGTACCTCAAAGGTGTTTTGAATGTCGTTGACCTATCTATATATTTTCAGATGTCAGTGACCCCTTATATATCGACATATATCACACTATCACCCTTTCTATCTGTATTTTATATGTGTAGATATATATATATATATATATATATATATATATATATATATATATATATATATACATACACACATATCTCGGACAGGGGTGGTGACAGGCATGCTACGCCTTTCATTGTGTGTTTGTCAGTGTATACTGTGTTTCCGGGACTTCGCACGTTTGTGTCTGTACCTGTCACATTACACACCTGCCATAGGTTAAGATTACCTCCCGTCCCACTTTGCGAGGGCAGTCCCTCTTTGTGCAGTTGTGTCCTGTGAAATATTTGTAAACATAGCAAATGTCCTGCAACTTTGGGACAAACATATTCCCTATAGTTTATGTAATAGTTGCATAAAACACTTATTCTGTATCTGACCCACCTACATGTTACAGGACATGGAACACGTACCTGCGACCATTGCTAGAATAAGCTTTTTATCTATGCAAAACACTGACGTTCTGGTTTTCGTACTGGCCGGGTGTATGTGTCATCCTGCAGACATCTGGCGTATGTCTTACATTGGTCATTGAACTGTGGCAACCCTACCGTACGTACATCTTGCCTAGCAATAGTGTTGGGTGATTATATACATGAATGCCTGCTCCACTCCTGGCAGTGGTTGTTTTACCCTTCAGAGCAGGCGCTATTTGTTCAGGGGTGACTAATGCTGGTTTCACCTGTTCTGTACATCATTGACCGTGATCTGTGCAGTGGTCGGTGACACTTAGCCCTGTTTCATGCATATCCGTATAGTTGTATTTAAACATCGCTTACCAGCTGTGGGCAACGCTTATTCCCGCTAAAGTGTGCTACACATATTCTGATGACCTGCATCTGAAATGCATTACTCATGCCTTCGGGATTACGTTACATCCCTTGCAGGACGTGGGACCGGGAACATGCACGACAGTCACTGCATGTACCACTTGGACATCTGGGGGTTGTACACATATTATGTCATTTTGTATGTGAAGTACACTACAGCAGTTACTCCACACTACACTCACATGGATAACTCCGTTAGTTTACAAATTGATGAGTCCAGTTAATGGTATGTCCATGTGATGTTTACTGGCTGTACTCCGGCATTGGGTATGTATATCACAATTAGCTACACCCGATAATGTGCTACACCTTCATACGACCATGGATGCAGCATGCTGTGGTGATGAATGCCTGTCATGGGTACATCCCCTGCCTTGACACAACATCCATGATTACATTTTGTGGAGCCCCTCAGTAATGCAGCGGGGAATCCGTGATGAGTGTGTGTAGGACAGTGCTTACACACATGTGCTCCCGCGATTGCCTCTGCTCCAGTAAGCGACCGTTGCTTACTCGATGTTGTGGCGATGGAAGTCACTGTTTGCCCCGTTTGGTGTTTTGCCTCTAACAATCGGGCGTGTACCTACCGATGTACCTGAGAACCTATACACACAGCACCAACAGATGCTGATAGGCGCATCTACTGTTCAGGTGTTGACATTTCCATGTTCCAATGGCTGTTGCGTGTACAATGTTTGAGGGCTGCCTATGTAGGATTCCACAGTGGGCCACCTATACATCACAATTTACAGGTAGCCGTGTTTGTGTGCCATCCATGTTACTGTGTGTGCAGGTGGGGAGGGGTGTCAGTCCGTGGGAGCCTACACTGTCAAGGTATGTGCTATACATTCCCTCTTTGCCAAGGCGTAGGCATATTGGGCATGCCTCCGTCTGCCTACTGGGGCTGGCACAGTGTGTCCTTGGTCTGGATCCCTCTGTGCCTGTGTTGGCCTTGGCAATTGTGATGGGCTGTGAGGCCCTCCCCCATTTTGACCCTGCTGCAGCTGTTTCCGCAGGATCATATTATGTAGCATGGCACATATTATGAAGATGTGGGCACACGTGTCTGGAGAGTACTGCAAGGCTCCACCAGATGTGTCCAAGCACCGGAACTGTGATTTCAGCATCCCAAACTCATGCTCTATGATGATTCTGGTCTGTGCATGTGCCTCATTATGGCATTCTTGCATTGGTGTGTGTGCATTTCTGATGGGGGTCATCATCCACGGCTCCAGTGCATAGCCAGCATCCCCCATAAGGTGGCCTTGTGGGATGTCCCCCCCTGACAAATACCTGATACAGCTGTGAGGCATGCCAGATATGGGAGTCGTGGTAGCTTCCAGGGCTGCCAGCACACATATCCATGATAAGGCCCTGGGCATTGCACACGACCTGGCAGTTGATGGAGTGGAATCCCTTGCGGTTTATGTAGCGCCTACCATACTCACTAGGTGATGACTTGATTTGTATGTGCATGTAGTCTATCACACCCAGTACCTCCGGGTAGTTTGCCACATGGTGGAAGTGACACATATTGCTGGCCAACTCCTCCTGAGTTCGGGGGAAGTATATATGCTCATTGGCATGTGGTAACATGGCATCCAGGAACTGGTGTAGTACCCTGGATGCCGATGCCTGTGAGATCCCCATTATATCTCCAGTTGGCCTTTGAAAGGTACCTGTGGCTAGTATTCACAAGCTTACACATACCTTCGTGTCCACTGGGATGGGTTCCCCTCTGTTGTTTCTGGTTCTCAGGCGTGGCCGGCACAGCTCTACTATTTGCTGTAAGATGTCCCTCTCCACCCTGTAATGGTCTACCATCTCCAGATCATGTAGCCCCTGGTAGGTTACCCTTGGTCTGAACACTCTTCTCCTCCTCCGAGGCCTACGGTGGTTGTCAGCATCATCCTCCACAACACCATCGGTCTCTAGCACATGCTGATGAATCACAGCTATGGCAGCTCCCAACATGTACATTTTAAAAGTTCCCTGTCTGTTTACACCTATGGTGCAGTATTTGGGAATACACAGGTGTGTGTTGGGTGCTTTCACACTTTATACTGTTTTGCTGTGAACACCGATGATGTCATAGGGTGTGTATGTACAATCGTGGCTACAGGGTATCTTCTGTGTTTTATTAACAGAACCACTATTGTGCTGCCTTTGGTGTTGCATTACATTTGGATGCCATGAATTACCTCCTGCCCTTCCGTTTACATTTGTGCACATTACACCTACCATT
Organism: Protopterus annectens; assembly: GCF_019279795.1. Taxonomy (NCBI): domain Eukaryota; kingdom Metazoa; phylum Chordata; order Ceratodontiformes; family Protopteridae; genus Protopterus; species Protopterus annectens. The sequence continues at coordinate 1,756,797,280 of NC_056732.1, read as the reverse complement.
TGCTGGCATGCATCCAGCAGCCTGCTTTCATTTGTACTTTCCTAGACCTGACTTATCTTGCGTAATGTGTTCTATTGCCGGTCTACTGTGGGTTTGCTTTGCTCTGCTATGACAGTTCTCCTATCTTTGCATTCCAAGTCCTCCCCTCCTTTCTTTGCAATCCTATGCCTCCCCTATCCTGTTTTGTAGGTTTCTGCATGCAGGCTTGTCTACTGCCGTCGATTGGCCGCCGTGAGTTGATTGCTGTTAATTGCTCATTAGTACGCCAATTACACTGCTTCAGCATTTCCTTCTTTTCTTCCCCTGACCTTCCTGTTTGTGCTATTGTTCACGGTGCGTGCATCCGCTTACCGGGTTTTGGGCACAATTTCATCCCCGTACACATGCGCCTTTGGGCACCATGTGTGCTCTCAGCTAAATGGTATAATGGCATAATGGTTAAGGCATTTGCCTTACAGACACAAGGTGCAGGGTTTGAGTCTCACATAGGGTAACTGGCTAGGCTTAAAAAATGGCCCACAAGGGCAGGTAGCCTAGTACTAACCTATGAACCTATGAACCACCCCTGTCCTGCAGCTTTGCTTAGCAACGGCCAGGCCATATTTGCATTGCTCCAATGTGCTTACTGATATGGTGGCACACCCCTCTGCTGATGTCATGTATCACTTCTGATACACTCCTCGGTGTTATAGTGCTGCACCGTCAGGTACATCCTTAATCAGGTGGGACGTTTGCAATTCAGTATTACCTGCCTCATTTACATGGCATTGACTACTAATTCATAGTTACAGTGTCGAACACTGTCGCGGGCCCTTGGCAACCCTTGTGCCTTGCTTGTGGTGTGCCATGCCTACCATTGCGTATTATGGTGCAATCCTGATTTGTCTTACATTGTGATTTTATGACATTTGTATATATTTCCTTTGTATTCCTGTTTGCACACACATGCCCTGCGGTTGTACTGTGCATTACTGTGAACATGACATTAAATGTTGTTTTTTAGGTGTTGTACATCTTTTCTTGTGCCATTGGCTATGTATTTTACCATTGACATATGTTAACTTTGTAATACATGAGTCTGGTCCGCTTCCATAATGCCGATGTTCTGTTTGGGAAAATGTAAACCATGTTTTTTGGTTTACATTTCCATGGGCTTGTGCTACGCCTGCACCACTTCGTGAATCACTGTATGCCTTCATTAGCATGGTGCGACACTACGCAAGGGGTGATTTGCATACCTATGCCAAGGGCTGCGTAGATCTGGCGTACACCGGTAGTGCACGTGGAGTTCGTTCATACCTGAATCTCTCGGTGGACATATTTGGCATTATCCCGCATACGCTACGCCTGCACCTGCGCCTGTGCCTGGCGCAGGCTTCATGAATCTGGGGGATAGTTTTCCATGGTTGAAATTCACAGAGCATAACTGAGGCATCACTGTACATATTTTAGATATTGAAGTTACTATAAAAGCAAAGGAATGTAAGTTTATTAGCAACATTTTTTTGCAAAGAGACTTTTGCTAACAAGTATCTTCATTTTAATAGTTCTCTTCCTACCTTTATAAAATTCAATGTTTTCAGAGGGCAGGTTATTAGGGTGATTAGGTTAATTCGTGAAGATGAGCTTTGTATCCAAAAAGTGGAAACTCTTATTAACTTCTTTCAAAACCAGGGTATCCGACTGAGAAACTTAAAGTTATTTCAAATAATGTTCTTAAACACTATATTTAAAGTTATCACCGATATTAAAAGCAGGGTTTACCCTGAAAAAGGACAAGTGCCAAGATTTTAGCTGCTCTTTTCCAATACCAATGTGTATTGAGGAACCCCAGATTCGAAAAATTTTAACTAACAACTGGAAAATAATTTTGGAAAACAAGAACTTTCTAAAATTTTAGGACTCAGTCCTAAGTGTATTCACAAAAAGACAAAAAAACTTAAAATAGATTTTAGAACAGTCATCTGAAATCAAGAGAGACAGTAAAAGGATAAGATCTTGTGAGACATTTGCATGCCAAACCTGCTCTTTTTGGAGGTTTATTTTAAATATGGGCAGTTATTATTTTAAGCATATAAATTATCATTTTACAGCCAATAAGTGTCAAAGTCAGGGTTTACTTTATCTTGCCATTTGTTCAAATTGTGACAGTTTTTATGTAGGTAAAACCACAAGAAGGTTGGTCCATAGAATGAAAGAACACATTTTAGTGGTTAAAAGAAAGGACAACACAAACACTTTAGGAAAGCATGCTCAAAATTGTAAGGACTTTAGGAAATTTCAATTTTTGGTTATAGAAAAAATAGACCAAAAGAAATGTTTAGGTCAATTTAATGCACATTTGGAATGTACAGAATGAAAATGGCAAGTTTTCCTAAGAGTGGGCACTACTCCAGGAATTAATGATTGTATATGTGAACTGCGGACAACTATTACATCTGTTCAATTAATTTAAATGTAAGTGTTTCTTCAAGTTAAATGTATTTTTATTATTTATTTATTATTTATTTACCTGGAACGTCTGACTTGGAATGAGCCCATTTTCAGTGGAGGCCCAGGGAGAAACAATCCAGACACATGTCTTTGTCATGTGGGAGGAAACAGGAATACCTGGAGGAAATCCACACAAATGCAGGAAGGACATGCAGACTCTGCACAGAAGGCACTCCAGCCAAAAATCAAACTGGAGAACTTCTTGTTGTGAGTTGACAATGTTAACCACTGCACCATTGCACCATCCAATTAGTTAATTAGTTTTGAAGCTTGTGATTGTTTTTAGGAATGACATCATGACTTGAATTGTATAAATGTAGTGAATTTGTTTTTGATTTGCATTTCTAATGAAGTTCTTCACAGTAAAAGAACAAAAGTGATTAAACTTTTGTAGTGATTTATTTTAATGATATCTTGTGTGTCTTCAAAGTTTAGTTGTTTTAATTTCTGTATTTTTTCTTCCTGAATATCAACACCATATAAAGAACAAATAAGTCCCAGCAACTATTGAATCCACACGCTTGATTTAATTAAAATTAAATAACTTTTTAAGCGCTTTTCGTCTGCTTCGTGGCAACACCACCAGCATACATTTAATATTTCAGGAGGTCTAAAAGCTTGAATTTCTACATTCTCTTAGTCACAACAAAGAAAGCATGTTCCACAAACATTCTGGATTATGCAATTATGAGGTGATTACTAGGCTGCCATCAAAATGAAATTACCCTTGGAATTTGTACATTTTAATCATGAGAGAATCAATCTAGGTCTCCTCTCAGCCCTTTGGTTCTCTGGCACAATGACACAAACAACAACACTCTCCAATTTGAACTCTTCAGGGCAATATGTAATCACCTGTCCGGGTGATCTCATAGGAAAGCCACACAGCATCTGTCTCCTGTTTTCTCCAGAGGACCACAGAAATGTATATTTTTCCTTTTAGCCTGATGTACCTATTCAGTTAACTTTTATTGTAGCATCTCAGTCCTGGCATTGAGAGCTACAGTCCTGATTCTCTATTCAGCTATTTCAATGGAAATTATTGAACTACATCTGACTGCTCAGATTACGTGTCTCTTATTTGAACTGAAATAATCCTCAAAGGAAGTATTCATTTTAACAGACTCATTTTATATTTTATTTATTCTTGGATTCTTCATGTTAGAAAATAAATTGCTCACTACATGGAACTGTCGTTAATTAACTTAGATTTTGTTCATATCTATCCTTTTGTGGTTGATTTGCACATCAGTCCGTAGGTCTAAAGTCAATGGAGGCATTATCACATAAATGCAATTTTTTTTTATTATAAATGTTAAGCTACTGGCAAAATTATGTGTTTGGGGCATAAAGCCATGACAAGGCCATGCTATCACTTTGGTACCATCAGAGGTGTCTGATGGAATCCCTACAATCTGGCATCCTCCTCCTCAAAAAAAAAAAAAAAAAAGCTAAAATAGTTCAGTTCAGACTGCAAATACACAAAATAAATAATTAAATAAAACTGTCATCTTTCACTTTAAACTGTAACAAACTGTTTGCTACATTTGTAGCAAGCAGCTACTACAATTTATGTGAAACACAGAGTACTAAAGTGCTTCAGTTTAGGTAGCTAATGCAATAGCAGCATTCATTTCTGAAATGTCAGCAATACACTGGACACCAGTCTGCATGTGCCATTCATGCCCCTAACACTATGGGCCCAGGGTAACCTCCCTCTTTCCCCACCCTATCTACACCTCTGGGTGCTGTATGTTCTCACTGCACTTTCTCCCCAGCTCACACAATCTTCTCTTGTTGCTGATTATCATTATTTTAACAAGTCGTTTTCCTTCTCTGTAGCTGCCATCTCATGCTGTATACACCCCAAGTCTGTTCTACAACTATACATTTTATTATTTATTTATTTTACATTCGGTGACCGGGCTAGTCTAACTGGATATATGTCCATTTTCAGTAGAGGCCCGATGAGATAAGCTTCATGACACACAGATAAATAACAGCAAATAACATGAAATAACATCAGTTGTATATACAAGGACATTTCTGGATTAACACAGAAATATTCAATGAGGACAGAGATCATTACAGTGTAAAATGCAGGTTCAAATCAACATATAAGTACAGTACATCATAAAAAAGAGGCAGTTTAATGTCGAGTTATAGTAATAATGAGTATTTCTTTTAAAAAATAAATATCCAGAAGGATGGAAATAATAAATTACAGAGCTAAAAAGGTAGTTATTGTTAATAAGGAAGATAGAAGAGTTAATGAAAAGTATAGGGTAGGCAGAGCATATTTTGGATAGAATAGATAACTAGTCAGGTTTAGTACAGGGGCATAACCAGTGCATTCTGAGGAAAAGTTCTGTTTTTGAAGAGTGATATAGAGGTAGGCAGAGCTTCCTGGAAAAAAAAATTATCTTTTCCCGCCTTTGCTGAACTAGATTAGTCCAGATTTCAGGTTTTGCAGAATTCCGGACTGTAGTATAGTTTCCTGTGTTGCCCATATCCTTACTTGGATAGGAGGAAGCTTTTCTGTTCACCAGTGAGAGTGGGGAGCTTTGAGGAGCCTATCTGTCCCTGGAGGAGTGGTCTCAGCCCTGAAATTAGTAGCTCATTGGCCATTTTGGGTCAATTCCTATCTCTTTCAGTTTCCCTGCTTTAAAACCCGCATTTGCATGGTTTTGCTCCAGTATACAACTTCGCACAGCTTCTCGTGGTGTTCTGCAGAGTGATACAGGCAACAGAGTGACCCAAGAGAGACTTTTCCAGATTTAAGTATTTTTTTCTGTTTTTTTTTTTTTTGCTCTGACTGCCTTTTCCCATCTAAAAAGTGAATTTCTCACTGATCTGTGCTTTAAAAAGTTTAAATTGCATTTGCCTTCTGCTTTTTACAGTTTTTGCACTTGTTTTTTTATCAATTTAAGTAGTTTTTGTATTGTATAATGGTTGTAGGCTACACACTAAAGTGTGCTAACCTGTTTATAGCATTTACAGTGTTTTCTGTGTGTTTTTCTGCTGTTTCCTGAAAAAAAAAAATATTCTCTTTTCCCACCTTTGCTAAACTAGATTAGTCCAGATTTCAGGTTTTGCTGAATTCCAGACTGTGGTATAGTTTCCTGTGTTGCCCATATCCTTACTTGGATAGGAGGAAGCTTCTCTGTTCACCAGTGAGAGTGGGGAGCTTTGAGTAACCTATCTGTCCCTGGAGGAGTGGTCTCAGCCCTGAAACTAGTAGCTTATTGGCCGTTTTGGGTCAATTCCTATCTCTTTCAGTTTCTCTGCTTTAAAACCCACATTTCTGCAGTTTTGCGCCAATATACAACTCCGCACAGCTCCTCATGGTGTCCTGCAGAGTGATACAGGCAACAGAAGCGACCCAAGAGAGACTTTTCCAGATTTAAGTATTTTTTTCTCTGTTTTTTTTTTGCTCCGACTAACTTTTCCCGCCTAAAAAACAGATTTCTAACTGATCTGTGCTTTAAAAAGTTTAAATTGCATTTGCCTTCTACTTTTTATAGTTTTTGCACTTGTTTTTATCAATTTAAGTAGTTTTTGTATTATATAACTATTGTAGGCTACACACTAAAGTGTGCTAGCCTGTTTATAGCATTTACAGTGTTTTCTGTGTGTTTTTCTGCTTTTCCTGAAAAAAAAAACAAAAAAAAAATATTCTCTTTTCCCACCTTTGCTGAACTAGATTAGTCCAGATTTCAGATTTTGCTGAATTCTGGACTGTGGTATAGTTTCCTGTGTTGTCCATATCCTTACTTGGATAGGAGGAAGCTTCTCTGTTCACCAGTGAGAATGGGGAGCTTTGAGCAGCCTATCTGTCCCTGGAGGAGTGGTCTCAGCCCTGAAACTAGTAGCTTATTGGCTGTTTTGGGTCAATTACTATCTCTTTCAGTTTCCCTGCTTTAAAACCCGCTTTTGTGCGGTTTTGCACGATTTTGCGCATAGCGCAGCATCGGGCAGTGCCGCTTAAACGGGTTTAAACTATTCCCGGCTCCACAAAGTCTGTTCTATACTTTTTCACTTAGAACTGTTCTAAATCTCAAAGTAAGCATTCTATTTTCATTCTAAAGCCCTGCATTTGCTCATATAAGTAATCTTATACATAAGCACTAATAAACTAAAGCACTACACCCTCTTATACTCCCTTTAAGTACTTGGCTCCCTATTGGTCCTTTTTGATCAGTCAAAAAGTAGATGTCCTTCGTGGTACACTGTTGCGGTCATGACTGTAGGGTTCTTCCTGCCAGCAGCAGCCCTTGATCGGCCAGAGTCCCAAAGTCTGGGTCCGACGTCGGCTGAGGTCACTCTTATCCTGACGTCAATGCGCCAGGTGATATAAAGACCTCAGCCGACGCCATTTTCCCCAGTCTTTCTTGCTGCACAGTGCCCTGAGCAGTTTGCAAGTGCCAGTCAGCTTACTCCTATCTATTTTTGGATTTTACATCATGGATTTGCATTTTTCAAGCTAAGTACCCCATTGAGAAGGTCTTTTTCTTGCTCCAGTCAGATGTCAGAAAAAGTTAATAATTGTATTTCATGTGGGAAACAAATACCTCATAGGGATTTTAACTCTTACTGTATTCCCTGCCTGAGGCCTGTCCACGTCATAGCTAATTGTAGGTTTTTTGCTATATTTAATCAATGCACTATCAAGCGTAGGTACAATTTTGTCTTCTACTACTTTTGGAATCCCTTGAGCAGGATTATTCCTTTCCTCATTATGAGGGTTTTGATGCTGAAGAATTCTTTCCTTCAGCCTCTCCTCCTGAGGATTATTCTTTTGGTGCATCTTTGCATGATATGAGAGTGCTTTTCCACTGGAAAGGGCAGAAATTCTCTGAATCCAAGAAAAGGCTTAGGGTTTTCTTCTTTTCCCACAGCATAGGCCCCTGACTAATCCCCCTGTATTGGACATTGTAGATGATGTTTTTACAGAAGCTTCCCTCTCTCCTACTTCCTTTCCTCCTGCTTCTGTTGAATCGGATAGGTATTTTAGGGTTCCAGATTCTCATAATTTCTTTTCAGTACCTTTCACCTAATCCAGAAGTGATTTCTCAGGGCCCTAAGGGTGTTAAAGTGGCCTCTGCTAAAAATCTTATTCCCTCTGTCCGAGAGTCCAGAGCTTTGGAAAGATGGGGCAAAAAAGTTTATACTTCTGCTATATTGTCTATTAGAGTTTTGAACTGTCAATTGCATATGTTGAAGTTTCAGCAATGCCTTTTGTCTGTATTTAAACAAAAGATGTCAGCTGGTTTTGGTGGTGCAGACAATATGGAGCTACAGGATTTATTACATGCTGTTGAACAGGTGGGTGAACATACCCTGCACTGTGGTTTTGATTCTTTGGAGGCTTCTTGCAGGGCTGCTGCAACTGGCGCGGTTATTAGAAGACATGCTTGCTTGAAGGAACAAAGCTTCCCAGATCAGGTTAAAGCCAAACTTTTGGATGTCCCTTTGCAGCACGATTTTTTATTTGGGGCTTATGCTGAAGAAGTAAAGATGTTTTTACAATATGTCATCAGATTCTTTTCCAGCTTCTGGAGTGTATAAAAGGCACAGGGATAAAGACAGGCCTCTGAGGTCCATAGCAGAGGATGTTTCTCAGTCGTTGCCAGTTGCCAGTTCAACGGTCGTCAGTGAGGCGCCTTTGCAGCCCCTGTCATCTGCCTCTTTGAACCACTTGCCTGTACCAACTCCAGTGTGGAGCTGATGGGGCCTTCAGAATTACCGGGGAATAGATCTTCGGATATTGCTCCCTCAGTTGGGTCTGGAACCACTGTGCAGGTACCAGCTTCTGAGGGAGTTTTCAGGCCTTCACAGCTTTATGTTATAATGGATTCAGTTTCCAAGACAAAACATTAGGCTCCGGCAAAGACAAAGAAGCAAGCACAGGCCTCTTCTGATCAGGGCCCCTAGACTTCAAAGACAGATGCTTTAAATGGCTGAGGACCTGTTAACTATGATCAGGGGTTCCCATCCCTCTCCTGACAAGAAGCCTAGATTACAGTTGGACGGTTAAAGATTTTCTACAGGTGCAACCTCCTAGATTTAGCAGGCACTGGCCAGCTACACTTTGGTCCTTTTCAAGCTCAGACAGGCCTCTGAGAGGCAGTTTCAGGCATTCCAGGGGTAGGAGTCAGACACAGACCCCTTTCAGGCATAAGTAGTGGAGTGCCCCCTTTCCCCAAGGGAGGTGAAGATACATCTCATCCTTGCTAGTTCCAGGGGTTCCCCTCCTGGAGGCACCTTTGGGAGGAGAAATGTCTTTTATCACAATTAGAGCTGCATAACCCAGGATAAGTGGGTTCTGAACGTAGTTTCAAGGGGTTACAGATTTCATTTCCATGCCTTGCCAAAACCAATCGGATGGCCAGATCTGCCAAAGCATCAATGGGCAGAGGCACTACAGTAAGTTCAGTCACTCATGGCCATGGGGCCATAGAATCGGTACCACATTTAGAAATAGAGCAAGGTTTTTATTCATGTCTTTTCTTGGTTCCCTGGAAGGAAAACATGTGGAGACCTATCCTGGACCTTTCCGTACTACTAACCTTCCTAGATATACCAATATTCAAGATGCTCGCTCTGCAGCAGTTTCTGCCTATGTTGAGCATGCACACTGGGATGGTGGCTTTGGACTTCAAAGCAGCTTACCTGCATATTCCTATTAGGCATGAGTGCAGAAGGTACCTGCGATTCAACGTGGGCTCGAGGCATTACCATTTCTCTGTGCTGCCCTTTGGCTTCTCTACTGTGCCCAGGGTCTTTACAAAGTGCCTGGCACCAGTAATGGCATTTTGCAGACAGAAGGGGATTCAAATATGCCCTTATCTGAACGGCTGTCTCATTCAAGTGGACGACAAAGAAACTTTACTTCAGCATCTAGCTTTTGTGCAGCATCTTCTCTGGTACCTAGGGTTCACAGTGAATCTAAAGGAATCACATCTGGTGCCCACACAACAGATTACTTTCCTGGGTGCTCTTCTGAGTACTACAACCCAGATGGCTTACTTGACTCCAGACAAAAATGCGCAACTGGCTTCTTTTTTCCAAAACCTGGCTTCAATGAAACAGCTGACTGCAAGAAAAGTTCTGCAGGCTTTAGGTTACATGGCTTCCTGCATTCTACTAATACCGTATGCAAGACTGCATATGAGGAAAATACAGTGGTACCTCAGGAGTGTATGGTCTCAGCATTACCACAGTTTGGAAACAGTGATCACGATTTTGCCTTGTCTCCAGCAAGAGTTTATTTGGTGGGCCGAAGCCTGTCTCCAGAACAAGGGGAAGCCTTTTTTTTTTTTTTGTCCTCCACCAACCAACCAAGCTATGACACCGGATGCTTCAGACTATGCATGGGGAGCCCACAAGCAAGGGAGGTGTCTTCCGGGTGTTTGGACAATGGAGCAAACACTCCTGCACATAAATTTGAAGGAGATGCTAGCTGTACAGAATGCCCTGACAGCCTTCAGGGACCTTATTCTACTGGGGCAATTGTTGATAAACACAGACAACACTACAGTGATGTGGTACATAAACAAGCAAGGGGGCTCTCACTCTTACCCCCTGTGCAGATTAGCTATGACTCTGTGGTACACTGCACTGACCTGCAAAGTTGACTTACAAGCACAATTCCTGCCAGGAAAAGTCAACACTCTGGCAGGCAGATTGAGCAGAAACCTTTTGCTTCCACACAAATGGATGTTGGATGTTTAGATATTCAGGATGATAATAAAGGCATGGGGATGTCCGGACATAGATCTCTTTACATCCCCTCAAAATCATCAACTTCCAACATTCTGCACAAGGACCTAATGCACACTAGCATGGAAAGTGGATGCCCTCTCATTCATTTGGAAATGCCTCTCAGTATATGCTTTTCCTCCTTTTCGTCTTCTACCTCGGGTACTTCTGAAGATAAAACAGGACAGACCGCAAATGATTTTTCTGGCTCCCAGTTGGCCTTGGCAATTCTGGTATGCCACTCTGATGAACCTAGTTCAGGAGCCTTCCTGGATTCTTCCTCAAATCCCTCATCTACTGTCTCAACAGGATGGCTAGATCCCGCACATTCATGTCAAAACTCTGAATCTAGCTGCCTGGCGGATCCAAGGTCTGTAAACATCTCTACCCTTTCCAAACAGGTAATGGATGTAATCCTTGAAGCTATAAGGCCCAGCACTAGGAAATCTTATGCAGGTAAAGATTTTGCTCCTGGAATCAAGTCCAAGGTGGTGATTCTGCTGTTCTGAACATTCCTCTGATTTTACAATATCTAAAAGAAAAATCTTCAAGAAAAATCTTGATGATTGGATGGGAGATAGGAAATTCACCCCAGGGATCACTTCTGTGGCTCTGCTCAACAGTGGCACAGGAAAATAATTTTCTTGGGTGGCGAAAGCCAGGGTACCTTTGGCTAGGCTTATATAGGCCCTAGGGCCAATAGCCTAGTACCTACCTATGAACCTATGAACCTACATGAGGGCCTATCTTTTTCATCTATTAAGCTTCATGCCTCTGCTATTTCTACACATTAAAATATGGATCCTCTGATTTTTTCTCATCCATTACTTAAACAATTTCTCAGAGGGGTGGAGAATATACGCCCCCTATAAGAGCACCAGTTCCCACTTGGGATCTCAACTTTGTTTTGGAAAAATTAACCTTGTCTCCTTTTGAACCTGCAGCTTCCATGGATTTGAAGTTTTTGTCTTGGAAAATTGCTTTTCTTTTAGCTGTAACTGCTGCCAGAAGAATTTCGGAATTGCAAGCACTCATAGCTGTGGAACCCTTCATTATTTTTCATCAGGACAGGGTATCCCTGAGGACTAATCCCACCTTTATGCCTAAGGTGGTTTCGGCAGTGGCCTTGAATCAGACTATTCATTTGCCTACTTTTTATCTTAATCCTCAATGTGAGGAAGGAAGACTTTTGCACTCTTTAGATGTGCACAGGAAGCTTCGTTTTTACCTGGACAGGACCAAGATTTTCAGGAAATCTGACCAATTGTTTGTCGCTTATGCTTCTACTGTTCAAAAGAAAGCAATCACTAAGCAAACTATTTCTAAGTGGATTGCCCACTGCATCAAGTTCTGTTACTCTTATCATGGCAAACCAGTTCCTGTTAATGTTAGGACTCATTCTACCAGGGTTACTGCTACTTCAGCAGCCTTTCTTTGTGGGGTTCCTACCAAGGATATTTTAGAGGCTGCTACTTGGAGTTCTGTGCATACTTTTTCTAAGCATTGCAAGCTCCCTTTCTATTCTAAATCTAGGGCCGGCTATGACTCTGTGGTCTTGCAGGGTTTTGTAGCTGCCCCTTCTGTTTCTCTTCCAGCCACCCTTTCTTAGCTTTGGGACTAAACCCTACAGTCATGATTGCAACAGTGAACCACAAAGGACATAGTACAGTTGTGTACTCTTACCATAAATGTAGATGTTCGAGTGTGTTCACTGTTGCAGTCTGGGTTTCCCTCCCTCCTACCCCCTCTTTTGTTTTTCTTTGAGTTCTGTCTGTGTCTCCTTAACACTTCTCTTGTTCTGAGATATTTTGGCTGGTGACATTTTGGGAATGTTCTAGTTTTTGGCCTTTATTTTTTTTGGGCACCTGATATCTGGGACAAGAAAAATTGGGGAAAATGGCATCAGCTGAGGTCTTTATATCACCTGGCGCATTGACGTCAGGATAAGAGCGACCTCAGCCAATGTCAGACCCAGACTTTTGGACTCTGGCGATCGAGGGCTGTTGCTGGCAGGAAGAACCCTACAGTCATGACTGCAACAGTAAATACACTTGAACATCTACATTTATAGGTTCATAGGTTAATACTAGGCTAACTGCCCTTGCAAGCCATTTTAAGCCTAACCAATTATCCCTTGTGAGACTCAAAGCCTGCACCTTGTGTTTGTATGGCAAACACCTTAACCATTAGGCCACCCTCCCAACCCTTTATTTATGGTAAGAGTACACAGCTGTACTTTCCATATACTATTCTGGCATGTCTAAAAGTCAGTTTTGGGTTTACTCTCCAGTCCAGCTGGTGAATTTGGGAATCTTGAGGCAATGTTACAACTGCCTTATGTACACAGACTACCCTCTCCTCCTCCCAACAAGCTCAAATATATGTGAGAGATGCAACTGTATAGCCAAACTGGAGGCTGAGCTCTCTCAACCCAGTACTGGCACAGTCAGTCAGGAGGAGAAGGTAACCACACACACCACAAATCCAGTCTCACATAGACCTATCGCAACAGAAAACCAAACACATAGACACACAAAAACTCAGAGGCTCTAAATAAAAATCTGCCCAATCATCGGAGACCTCCAAAGCAGACATCCAAGCAACTGCTACCCCACAACAGTACCCACGTATCACATAGTTCACAAAGTCAGTGTGCCACACAGTCACAGCCCTTAAAGCTAAACAACACACCTAATACACTTGTAATAGGTGACTCCATTGTCAGACACACTGACGTCCCACTCACAAGGCTGAACAAGGAGAAGGTCACTGTAAGCTGCCTGTTAGGTGCCAGGATCCACCACATAACACGAGCACTCAGGTCTCTCCAAAGCAAGTACAAATATGACTCCATCATTGTCCATGCTGGTGTGAATGACCTGAGACGTACCTCCCTGGACTCCATGAAAAGAGACATAGAGGAGCTCTCTGATCATGTAGCCCAGGCTGGTATGACCCTGACCTTGAGTAGCATCTTACCCTCACCAAGAATGATGCCACAGTATAAAGACAAAATGATCAATTTTAACAATTGGCTAAAGTATTGGTGCCATTCAAAGGGGATCCAGTGTCTGTCTGCCTGGGATGACATGCTCGACAAGCCATGTTGCTTCACTAGGGATGGCTTGCACCTGTCACTCCTGGGCTTTCGAATACTGGCTAAGGCTCTTGCCACCCCTATAGTGCCTTTTTTAGGCAAGGCTCAAAAGACAAACCTACCTCCATAGACAACACAAGGAAAAAGAAACTAAGGATAATGCTGCTCAATGCCAGAAGTCTAAACCTCAAGATGCATGCACTCGAGGCTCTCCTCAGTATGGAGAATATTGATATCTCTGCAGTAACAGAAACCTGGTTCAAGGCTCCCGAGAGCACCTCAGCACTACCAGGTTATACCTCATACCATGCTTTTTGGCCTCAAAACTCAGACCGAACCACAAAAAGAGGGGGAGTATCCCTATTCATCAAAGATACTACACCTCCAGGTTAGTGGCACTGCAAGAAGCATCGGAGGCCATCCATGTGCAACTAACAGTGGGCAAAACTGGCTTTCAGTTTGTAGCCTGCTACAGACCACCCTCCCAAACTCAGGAACCCTACTCGTTTTTCCTGAGAACACTGGAGAATATGAAGGTCTCTCCAAACACCATTATATTGGGTGACTTCAACTACCCAAACACAGACTGGGAGCACTACTCAAGCCCCAACACCCTCGCCCAATGGTTCCTAGAATTTATAAACTCAAATGCTATGGAACAACTGGTCATCACTCCCACAAGAGGGGATAATATATTGGACCTGATCATCACCAACATGGGGACTCTATGTTCCATACCAGAGGTATATCCCTCATTGGTAAGATCTGACCATAAATTAATCTCACTGAACACCCATATCCCATCCCCACCCCCAGCCAAGGAAACCACGGTGAAGAACTTCTCAAAAGCAAACTTCACACTTCTCAAAACTGAGGTAGAATCCTTCAAAGCCCCCAGGCTAGTGGAAAATACAAACGACAGAATCCTTTACAAACGCATTCTATGGACACCTACAGGAATGAATGGATCGTGCTACCCCATATAAAACCAAGACTCACTCCTCCAAAGGCAGGAGACCTGTCTGGTGGACTCCAGCCATAAATAAGCTATACAACAAAAGGAGGAAGCTACTGCATGATAGAGCAAAATCCCAAAAAGGGAAGGCATCTCTGATCAGTAGTAGCAAGAAACTACGATCCCATATAAAATCATCTAAGGCCAGCTTCGAAACAAAAAATGCACAAGACACTAAAGATAATCACAAGGCCTTCTTTAGTTATGTCAGGAACCTGGGTGGCAACTCCCAGATATGCTCTGAGTTAGTGCAAAATGACAAAAAATACACTGAACCCATAGACATTGCCAACATCCTGGCAGACAAGTTCAGTGCAAACTCCCCCCCTTCCCCCCCAAAAGAGCAAATGTCTATCCCAACAGAGTGTAGCCACCCTGACATCACAGATGCACAGGTGAGAGCTGCCCTCTCCAAAGTAAAAAACACAGCATCAATGGGACCAGACGGTGTCCCGGGCTGCATCTTACATGAGCTCCAAGAAGCACTGAACCCTCACATAAAGTCACTGTTCAATCTCAGCCTTACTACAGAATATGTACCCAAGGAATGGCGTACAGCAACAGTGGTCCCACCCCACAAAGGTGTGCCACAATGGACCCCGGAAACTATTGCCCTATAATCCTGACTAGCCTGGTCTGCAAAGCTATGAAGCGTATCATCATGGAACTCATAAACAAAGACATTGGGAACCTCCAAACACTGGATCTTACCCAATTCGGCTTTGTTAAGGGCAAATCTTGCCTCTTGAACCTGGTCAACTTCTTTGAAACAGTCACCAAGGCCGTAGATGAAGGGAAGGTAGTCCACACAGCCTACCTGGACCTCACAAAAGCCTTTCACACAATACCCCACTCGGGCATTATAAATAAGCTCACCAGCTTAAATATCAACCCATATGTCACAAGATGGGTTGCAAACTGGCTCAGGGATAGAGCCCATATGGTCAGAATTGCAGGTGCCATGTCAGACTCTAAAGCAGTTACAAGTGGCATCCCACAAGGCTCAGTCCTGGGACCTGTCTTGTTCGGTATATATTTCTCTGATGTACAGGCTAACACGGGAGGGCTATGGCTGACCAACTTTGCAGATGACTGCAAACTGGGTGCCATAATCGACTCACTGACTGACACAAGCATCCTCCAAAAGGGTCTCACAGAGATGGATAACTGGTGCCAGAGCCATGGCCTAAAGCTAAATGCCAAAAAGTGCATAGTCATCCCCTTTGGGAAAAACAAAGTGCCCACAAATTACCACATAGGTGGTAATCCATTAAGTATGGAAGAAGTAATTAGGGATTTGGGGACCCAAGTAGATAGCAATCTCTCCTTTGACAATCATGTTGACAAAGTGGTTAGAAAGACCTTCTATATAGCCCACCTTATCATGACAGAGTTCACATCTAGATCAAGAGAGGTCATTGTGCCCCTCTACTCATCACTCATCAGGCCCATAATTGAATACAATGCCTCATTCGGGATGTACCTTACCTGGCACCTGCAGCAACTGGAAAGACCCCAAAAGTACCTCACCAAGAGGATCAAGGGACTCAAACAGATGCCCTACGCAGTTAGGCTAAAGAATCTCCATCTGTACTCAGTTGCTTACCGCCTACTCAGAGGTGATCGGTGCCTGACGTATAAAGCCATGCCCAACCCAGAATTAATGGACATGCTCCACCTCAGGCAATCCAAATCCCTTAGAGCTACATGCTCCAGGGACTTAAACCTCAGCACAGAAATAAATAGGACATGCTGGAGGGACAGATTCATATCCCAGAGGCTTCCCTCACTCTGGAACAAAATCCCAATCCATGTTAGGCAGAGCCCCTCAATGACCCTCTTCAACAGAAATCTTGACGAGTGGATGGGAGAGTGTAGGTTTACCCCTGGGATCTCTTCTGTATCCCTACTAGACAGAGGCACAGTAAACTAACCTTAAAAGTGCTATCTTCTGTGACCTACTATACAGAGGCACAGTCAACTAGTCTAAAAGGGTGGCAAAAGCCAAACACACTCTGGCTAGGCTTATAAATGCCCTAGGACAGATAGCCTAGTATCAATCTATGAACCTATGAACCTATGAAAGTGAGGAAAGGTCACTGGGTAGGAGATTCCAGAATTTTCCCACAGTATTAGAGAAGAGAGAATCTCCAGCCCTGTTCTTAGATTTAGATGTGTTAACTAGGAGCTTCTGAGATGAACATAAGGACTTCAGAATATTATAGCGAGTGATGATGGTAGATAGGCTAGGAGTATCGGAAGGTTGATAAAGAGTCTTATGGGCAATGCTTAGTTGGTTGAATTTAAGCAGGTTTTGTAGATCAAGCCATCCTAGCGGCTTTAAATTAAAGCAATGGTGGGTTCTAAATGGGTTGCCAGTAGCAAATCTGGCTATGTTATTGTAGGAGATTTCCAGTTTATTGACGTTGTTCTTAAATAGATTAGTGAAAATGGATGAGGCATAGAGTAATGTAGAGATTATATGAATGTGTGCAATAATAGTTCTGGCTGAAGATGATAGGAAGGGTTTAATTCTGTAGAGATAGACAAGTTTTTTGTTGACAGATTTTATAGTGTTGTTGATGTGAATGTGAATGTCAAAGTCAAGGTTGTTGTCAATGGTAATACCAAGTAGCTTGGTAGTTGGGTCAGGTGATATAAAGGTACCATTAGTGGATGTAACTGACAAATCTATGGGAGAGGACTTATGAGTAGGATTGAAAAGGAGGAGTTTAGTTTTTTGGGGGTTTAAGAGAAGGCAACGGTGTGTGAACCATTGTTCAACTGTGTTAAATACTTTTTGGGTAAGAGAGTGAAGTTCAGAGGTGGTTGTGGCTGAGCATATAAATGTGGAGTCATCTGCGTATTGTATGCAAGTAGCATGGGGGATTGCTAGATGAAGGTCATTGATAAATATGGAGAAAAGGAGAGGTCCTAATATGGACCTCTGAGATACACCAAGGTTAACTGGTAGGTGGGTAGATAGAGTGTTGTGCCAAAGCACAGCCTGTTGAATTTTATTTAAGTAGGATTGGAACCATTTAATAGAGTGTGCATCAAAGGACAGGCATTTGAGGATATCTATAAGAATTTGATGATTTACCATGTCAAATGCTTTGGACAGATCGATAAATAGTGCAAAGGAAAGCATATTACAGTTTTGTTTTTTGTTAATACAATCCATAAAGGAAAGGAGGGCAGTAGTAGTGCTATGGGAAGGTCTGAAACCATGTTGACAGCTAGAAAGTAAGTTATTTTTGATTAGGTGGTCTAGCAAGTGCCTATGGATGCTTTTCTCCATGATCTTTGCCAAAGGAAAAAGAAGGGCTATGGGACAGTAGTTGGAGAATTCAGTGAAGTTTCCACCTTTATGAAGGGGGAGACTTTCCAGATGCTAGGGATGTGACCTTCGCTAATAGTTTTATTGATCAGAATGGAAAGGGGGTAGGCAATAGACTTGGCCGATATCTGTAGATATTCAGCAGGTAGTTGGTCTGCTGAAAGAGAGCATGGTTTCAGTTTTTGGATTAGGGCTAGAATATGGGTTGTTGTGACTGGATGGAAAAGAAATGGAGGTGGTGGGGTTTCGTTATAGGTAGGTAAAGTGAAGTTATTAGGTGATAGCTGACTGACTAGAGTTTAGATAGCATCAGTGAAAAAGGTATTGAAGGCATTGGCAGTATGCATGGGATTTTCCTGGTCTGTGTTTTGTCGGTTTGGTGTAATGGATTGACCTGGATGTAGTAATTGGTTAATGCATGCCCAGACTTTTTGTGGGTTATTCTGGTTAGCCTTCTGACATTGAAGGTAGTAGTTTCTTTTATCAGACAGTTTAGCTTTCTTAGTGTTATTTCTTAGCTGTCTGAAATGTTGTTGGTCTACAGGGTTTTTAGTCATTCTCCATTTGGCCCAGTATTTATTTCTGAGATGGATTTAATGTTTGGTTTCTTTAGAAAGCCACGGGGCTGGTTTGGTCTTGAGTCTAACTGAATGGGTTGGTGCATGGTGATCAAGGATGGCTAAGAAGTTAGAATTAAAAGTATTTAACAGCTTCTTCCAGAGGGAGTTATCTTAAGGGAGACCAATTGCAAGCTCTTAGATCCATTTGGAAGAGATCAGGGTTAAAGTTCTTTTTGGATCTGATATTCCTGACAATGGTAGGAATGGGAGCATAGGTTTTATGCCTGATGATGTAGGCAAGTGAGTATCACTTATGTCATCAGGGAGGGTTCCAGATTCATACATTTGTGGATGATTATTTATTAGAATCCAGTCTAATGTGCTTTCTTTCTTTCTTGTTATGTTTGTTAATCCTGGTGGGGGAGGTAATGGTTTGAGAAAATAAAACATATAGGCTGATGTGGGAGGTAGGGTGGCTTCTGCTACAGCAATTCCAATCAATGTTTATATCACCAAGGATTATGGTTTCTTGGGACAGGTGTTGAGATAGCCAGCAAAGGATATTTACTATGGTGGTATTGTTATTACCGAGGGTAGATAGATACATATAATATAGATGGCTTTGGCATTGTTAAGTAGAAGTTTGTATATGAGAATTTCTGCATTGGTATTAAGAGGTGGTTTACAGTCATAACTGGTTAACTGTAATCCAGATTTGAATAGAATAGCAACCCCCCACCCTTTTTGGCTACACGGTCAAGTCTCAGGATATTATATCCTGGTGGGATGATTTCATTGTATCTGGTTACAGGTTTTAGCCATGTTTCTGTTAAACAGAGAATGTCAAAGGTGTAGACTTCTAAGAGAGCATGGAGTTGAGCAATTTTATTGTTAATGCTACAAATATTGAGATGAGCTAAAAGGAGTGAGTTAGATGCTTTAGCAATGGAATAATTAGTGGATTGGTTGGGGTTGGGGAGAGAGACAGGAGTTGTTGTTGGGCCTGGGTTTGGGTGAATGTCTCCATCTTTTAATGAGAGGAGCTGTTTGAGAAATCTTGGATTTGGGAGTCTGCTGTTTAGGAGTAGAGCTTTCCTGGGATTGAGATTGCTATATCTTATGTGGAGAATTCTATGATATTTTGCTAGTAGATAGCTGGATGTTGTTGTTATGTTAGCATGCTTAAAGAGGATGGGTAGAAAAGGAGAGTTGGTTAGTTTATTTGTTTATTGAAAATATGGACATAATGGGTGTTCATAGGAGGAGAGTATGTAGGCAAAAGTGAAATGTGGAAGCAGTGTATGTAAGAGAAGTAGTTGGAAATGAGCAGGGGTGGGAATTTTATCCATTTGAATGGATAAGATATTAGTTGTGTTATTGAAGGTAAGGCAGTATAGTAGGTGTGGATGAGGGGAGGAGAGGGGTGTGTTAGGAAATAAGGGGAGTGATTAGAGAAGGATGGAGTGGAAGTAGATGGCCAATTCAAAAGTTACCTGAGAGTAATTGGAGGAGGTAGGGGGTGTGGCTAGTAAGTATAAGATTTGGACCCCTGGGGGTGGGTGAGAATTGGAGGTAGGGAGGGGAGCAGAGTGAGCCCAAAGGGCGAACAGAGCGGGTAGAGACAGGTAAAGAAGCAGCTAGAGAAGAAGCAATCAGCAGTACTGGCTACAGAAGGTAAGTTGGAAAAGTCAGAAGTGGGTAAAAACTGTGATAAGAGAACTTAGAAATGGTAGTAGTAGACAGTATAGTAAAGGGTGAAGTGTGAGGAACTAAAAAGCAGGTCTGGGACTACAGAAATAATAACGTAAGTAATTAAGAAAACCAGATGATAAGCACGAGATGAGAATTAGGAACAGATCTTATATTGCAGGTAGATTTGAGAGGGAGTTAGCTGGATTAAAACCGGGGAAGAGTGAGTGCTAGGAAAGGGAATTATTATGGAGGATGGGTGTTAAGGTACAAAAAGGGAGGGGGTAGAGACTGCTGGCTGTCCTGGCTCAGAGTGTCCTTTGACAACTATAGCAATAGTACAATGGTAGAAAGTATTCCTGGCAGGAATTAGACAGCAGGGAATTTTTGGAGAGGGTCCTTAGGATCCTAGTGACTAGTGCTGGAAGCACAAGAAGAGCAGGATAACTTAAGGGAGCAAGAGAGACAAAGTAGTGGAGAGAAACGATAGCACATGGCAAGGCAAGTATGGTCAGGTTACACAAAACATTCACAGAGACAATATGGAAAGGTAGTGAATATGCATTTCCATTTTCTTGGTAGCAGCAACTGAAAACAGTTATAAAACAAGAGGTCTGTACCTCTAAGCAGTAGCAGTAAAAATAAATTAGCAATAAACATTCACTCCTACTTGGAAGCAGCACTAGAAAACACCTTAAAACTAGTTCTGTGAGTCTATCCTGTATGTGGGCGCTATGTGTAGGGTCAGTAGGACTGCTAAATACACCTTAGGATAGGATATTATTATCTTTTATTCTATCACATTTTCATCCATCCTGAGTCTAACAGACTGCACAAAAACTAATGATTTAGCTTGATATGACCTGTAAAGTCTGCCTCCACTTACCTAAATTAAGTTGTAGTCAGATCTGAAAATGGAGCTACAGAATTATGTTGGTATTCCTAATCACTTTCATGTCCCATTCTGGTAATTTGGCTAACATGTGTTTGTGCCTTTTTTAGATATATTTAATTTCATTGGTATCTGTAGATACAAGTCCTTACATGTTTTACTAAGTACATACCTTTTATTCATATGTGGTTGTAAACACAAATACAACTGAAAATACAAACATGAATAAATGCTACTGAGTCTGAGGTACTACTCGAGGCACTATTTACTAAAAGTCCATTTTAAGCAATTCAGAAAGTGCAACTTATTAAGGTGCAGAAGGATAAAATCCATTCTTCTGAAACATAACTTTGTATGTTACAACCAGTAGCAAACTATGAAGTAAACATGGAAATAGTTGATAATTTTATGATAATAAAATTGTGGTTTTCAGCTGTCAGTTACAGCTGCACTAATTATGCAAGCATCATATGCTCACTGGACATTCCTTTGAGCCTTTTGTTGTGGATGTTTCTGTTCTGGAGTGCCATCTGTGCACCATTAAGTTTACACATTTTAGATTTCAGTTATACATGATCTGATCAGGCAAGAATTATATGCTCATGATAATTTTGCTGTACCACACATTGTCGGGGTTTGTTGTACGCTGACAAGTACCTTCACTTGTCATTAAATAACATACATACATTAATCTTGGCCTCAAGGGCTACACAACAATCTTACAGTTTTAGATATCAGTTTTAGATATTGGGTATCATTGTCCTAATCTGTCAGATTTCATGTAGCCACTTAGCATTTTTGTTGAAGTCTGCATTATACAGGACTGATGTTGTAGTTTGTAATTTGTTTTCTTCTTATGTAGTACCATAATACACTTCAGAGTAACAATTGTGGTCCAGGCTATGACTAAAAGGGTATGTTGATCATCTATCCCATCAGGACAAAAAAGGACAAATGGCAAACAAGCAAAACAAACTGACAAACAAAACAAACAGACAAGAAAAACAAACAGACAGAGGAGACAACCAAAGAAATATGTAAACTAATAAATAGGAAACACTAGGTTGACATGTTAGTTTATTGTTAACCCTGTAGGCACAGTGCTGGCAATTTTCAAACCATCAGACATGATAACTGAATGTATTAGTGTTGCTGGCTTGAACGTGTTCATTCTGACTTTTGCTTCAGTACCATTAAATATTACTAATAGTTGTAGGACATAAAAAAAGACACTACTGAATAGAATGGCCTGTGTCTGGGGATAAGTTATTGAGTAAGAAGATATTTTAACTTAAGGACTGGTGTGGTTATAAAAGATGATAAAGGTTTAATGGCATGTTAGGAGTTACTTCTATAGTGTGTATAAAGGTAGAATGACTTAGTTATATCAATTACTGTTAATAAAATGCCATTCTATAGAACTCCAAGATCACTCAGCTCTGGGAAAAGGAAACAAATCCTAATCCCACTCTTATGCAATTTCAAATGTAACATGGTTAATGAAGGGGATATTTTCCATAAATCTCTAACCATTTGTAAACAAAGTTGCAATCATTAAAGTACCCAGGTTATACCAGAGGGCCTCATATTAGTCTTTTCATAAAACAGGGTTGTTATGACAGGGTGGAGATATGAGTGAAAGATACAAAAAGATAGGGTTAAAAGCATGGTAACCTTTTATTTAAGAGATGAGGCTTGAGATTAGTAATTATAAATTTGGTACATAGTATGTGGGCTGGAAGATTAGGAAGACGAATGGGAAAATCAAAGAAAGATTAGCAGTGATGTATGGTTTAAAAAAATCTTCAAAAAAACTCAGTATGGCTAGACATTGCAAAGTCATCTACTTAGTTCATAATTATGTATCTAGGGTTTAGGGTAAAGACCATTAGTGAACATTAATTCTCGTATGACAGGATAACAAACCTAAAGCCCAACCCACTTGCCAAGGTTATATTTGAATGGATGTAAATGTTTGGATTGACTATTCTAATGAAGAAGTTTATTTGGCATTTCTGAAAATAAATGATTGTCTAAGAAATGTACTAGCTTTTTCATGAAAAAATTTTAATCATTGTTTCCTAGTGTATATCAAGACTGAGAAGGATGCATATTAAATGTTACTTGTAAGGTTTCATTGATACACATTAAATGCCCAGATTAATCTGTTTCTAAAGTAGCAATACTTCAAAGTATGCAAAAATATTTGCATCTCTCTTTGTGTGTGTGTGTGTGTGTGTGTGTGTGTGTGTGTGTGTGTGTGTGTGTGTGTGTGTGTGTGTAGATATATATATATATATATATATATATATATATATATATATATATATATATATATATATATATATATATATATATATATATATATATATATATATATATATATATATATATATATATATATATATATATAGATAGATAGATAGATATAGATATATAGATATTTAACATTTCAGTAAATTTCCTCTGTACTGATCTAATGAATACAGATGTCTGGTATTGTAACAACATAAGACATTACTGTGCTCCAATATTGGTCTGATATAAGCCATATGCAATTCCAGTTGACGAGCTACATTTCTAGAAGATAATTGTCTAAAAATAAAACCCATTTCTATCACATCTCAACATCATATTCTGTCAAAATATTTTCCAAAGGAAATGCTGTTCAACATAAGTATATTCAAATCCACTAACTTCAATGTTGCCATTGAAAAAGAGATTGAATGTACATGACATAACATTCAACAGTTCTGAAATTAATTATGTCCCACCTAGTCATCTCAGTCATATTTTCTTCTGTATAACTGACATCTGCCATTCAGCCAAAAGTTACTCCATCTAATAATATATGGATTGAGATTAGCATTCTTCATTAATTTTATAATACAGTGACATGTGCCTAGAACAGAGATTAAGCTTATTGGTTAATACTTACTCAAATCATTCCTTTTTTCATTTTAAAGGTTTGGGGTTAAATGGGACATCTTCCAAGATCCACAAACAATGCCAGTGTGAAAAGGTTATTGAAAATCCACTGTAATGTAGGGGCAATAATGTCTTTGATGTCGTATGGCCTCAGATTTTTTTATGTAATTTTATTTAAAGCCTTCTCTGCTAATTTTGCTGTTATAAATATTGAGGAATGTTTGATGAAATAGTATACAGCCAATCCATAGCTGAAAAGTTATTATTGTCAATATGAACTAAATGTTCTTTACATTTGTTCACAATCATCTTGGGATATGGGTTATGTGGGAGATAAGGAAGTCCACTGCAATTCTTTTTTGATTGCTCCTTATAGTTCAAACAGACTGTTGTGTAGTATTTTGATTTATGTATTTGTAATGCTCCTTAGTTTTTGAATTTATCCTGTGCTAGCTTTCTTTTATAAGTTGATTTTCTCTCATAATTTTTAATTCCATTTCCTAACTGTGATTGGTCTTCATTTATTAGAAGTAGCAGGATTTTTTTTCAATGTGCTAAAAGCTCAGAGGAAATTTAATAAAGCCTGCACTTTCTTTTTCTGTGCAGGCATTGTGCCATGCTGCTTATATGGATGTGAACATTTTTAGGTTCAGTGAGTGCTGCTGAGTGGCATGCATGCACTCACCAAAATGGAAACATCCGTGGCATGCAAATTGTCTCATAAGCAGGTGAATATTACGCAAATAAGGCAGGAAAAATGATCCAACAAGCAGATAGGTATTTGTTTAGACCATGTGTCAGTGTTCATAGTGTAAGTGGTGTGATGCCCCACTACTGGACAAGTAATCAAGGTGCCTCAATCCTCACCACTGGCAGCAGTGAGAGATGAACATTGAGAGGATGACAAGGTACACACACACAATATTTCCAGATACAACTCTCTGCATCAAGTGCAATTTGCTATAAGAACACACAGAGACCACAGTCAGTCCGGGGCTAGTTTCTCCCTCTTTCTCCATATCCCCAATAAGACTCCCTACTGGCACAGCTATAGATTTGAGATCTCAGCTGAGTGGTCATGTGAAGGCTGCCAGCCTAGCCAGATATAATTTGGCACATAATTCTGTCATTTGTAAATATGAATGGAAACTACAAGCTTGTTTTCTTAAATGAAAGAATATACTGTGAAATGTTGAACTTCAAAAAATTGTAACAACATTGCCCTATGCTGTCAAGAAGGCTAAGACAAGCATTTCATATCTGTCCTTTACAGGACCTTCAGGTCTGTCCTTTGAAGTTAAAGATTCGGAGTCTTTCAGTCTGGGCTAGCACATTATTTCTATTATTTTAACCAAGAGTTAGAGTGCTAGATGTAAACATCCAAATGTATTTTATTGCTCTGGTTTCTGCCTATGTGTAAAAGAATGTAGATGCAGTTTCTGTTGGCCTGAGAACCACAGGAAGGGTGAAGAATGATGCAATGTTTATCAGAACTGCAATTTCAATTTAAACAGAGAGAACCAGAGATTATTAAGCATTTTTGTCTTGACTATCCAACTCACAGCACTGTGTTGTTCATATGTAAGTCATCTTAGACTTGTGTTTTCATTTAGAAATAGTTAGGAACTAGAAAGGTTAGACTAAGGTTTTTTGTGATGTCAGAACTGTACTACTGAATTATTTTAAGTATTTCTGTGTGATCTCTGAACTCTTGATTAGCATTGTGTAGTAGAAAGTATTGTCTTGTGGTTTTAATTATTTATTATTAAATATTTTAAAACCTTTTAACTGTGGCTGGTTTGTGTAGATATAAGTTAAGCTCTAAGAGTAAATTGCATGTATATAAGGATCCTGTACCAAGCCACTCTAATAAGCCTTGACTGTTTAGTCATATTGCCAAATGGATAATAATATTGCACAGTAATAATTGGACACCCTTTTAAGGGCCTTTGGATAGCTGATAAGTATTAGCTGGGTGATGACAGTAATTACTACCATATAGTCTAGGTAAAAGGGGCACAGCTGGAGAACCTCTGCCAGCCTTCCCCAGGAGTGTCTGTGTGGTTGTATAAACTTATCTTAAAGTGTGTGTGTGTCAGCTACTTGGGGAGGGATAGGAAGCAATGGTTGGACAGAGAGGGTGCTGGAGATTTTAGCTTGCCCAGCTGGCTGAGATCTGGACCCTATAGCTGTGCCACTGGGTAGACTTATTGGGGACCTGGAGAGCAAGGGATCAGCCCCAGATTGACTGTGATCTCTTTGTGCTCTTAAGGGAAATTGCATTTTACTGTGTGGATTTGTTATCCTTTACTTATATATGAGATGCCCTCTCTGGTGTTAGTGGTGAGGACTGACGCTCCTTGATTGCTGGACCAGGGCATGGGTGTCACATTTGTGTTGGCAGTGGTGGGATATTCATATCACATATTAATTAGTTGGCAAATACTAATTGGCTTGTAGTGGTGTGGGTAGAGTGAATCCTGTAACTTGTGTACGGTGAGCTTTGAAGGTGTTTTGTACTGTAAAACACCCACACATTGAATACTCAGAGTACAGATCACAATTGTTTTATTTCTTTTCTTAGCTTAGTTATTCAGGGTGAGCGGGCAGCATGTCAGCAGAGGAGTATGGACAGCTGGCAAGGAGCCAGCTGATGGAGATGTGCCAGGCTGGGGGACTGGTGCATGGAAACCTGACTAAGGCAGACCTGATTGCAGCCTTGGTTACAGCTGCATCAGAAAACAGCAACCAGGAGGACAATCAGACTGGCAGTGGAAATATAATACCCTCAGAGAATGGACAGCTCAACCTTTCTGCAGTGGACTTAAAAATTCAGCTGGAGCTAAAGAGACTTGAGTTGGAGGCCAGCCGTGTGGAATTAGAAGCAGCTGAGAGACTGAGCCATCTAGAGAGTGAGCAGAATGAGAAACTGCTATGCCTAGAAGCTGAGGAAAAAGAAAGGCAGAGGCAGCATGAGAAGGAGATGCTGACTCTTTGCCAGAGTCACGGAGGTAATGGTGAAGGAAGTAACTGGACCCAAGAAGCACAAAAGGCCAGTAAATTCCTTCCGCAGTTTAAAGAGGGGGATAATTTTGATAGTTTCATTCATAAGTTTGAGAGGGTATGTAAACAGTATGACGTTGACCAAGGGCTCTGCGTTTGGTTCCTGACCCCCTTACTTCATGGTAAAGCTGCAACTGTATTATCTAAAATGTCTGAAGTTGCATGTTTTGATTATGCTGCCATAAAAAAAATGTTTATTAGAGTTTTTTAAGCTAACACCTGAAACGTATAGGAAAAAGTTTCGTGAGCATAGACACAAGGCAGATGAAAGTGTGTGTGAATATGTTGCTGAACTGAGCACTTATTTCCATAGGTGGGTGAGTGGATGTCAGGTCACCACTTTTGAAGGGCTGGCAGACCTTTTGGTGAAGGAACATGCCCTTAGCACTTGCCTGAGGACAGGAGGATCTGGTTAGCTGATAGACAATGTGCTACTTCAGATGAGTTGGGGAAGAAGGGAGACCTATACCTGGCAAGCAGGGCAACCCTGCACAGGAAGGGGACTCCCAGTACTGCTCATGGGTCTAAAGGAACTCATGGTAGGCAGCAAAGACTGCCCCAACCGAATCTGCCAGTAGCAGGGGAAGCCACTAGTCCAGGTACACATCCAGGAGCTAGGGTTAAATGTTTTGAATGCAACCAGTAGGGCCATGTGGTATACAGGTGTCCACGGAGGCAAGGTGGGGAACAAAAGGTGAGGGAGCCAGTAAGTGGGAAAGACAAAATGCCAACAGTAGGTTGCCTTGATACAACAGGGGTACTAAACTACCATTCTGCAGATGTCCTGAGAGGGAAGGATTTGGATAAGGCAGTACCATGTGGTTATGCAGTTACACACAGTCAGGCAAGGAGACAAGCATGCGGGTCTGGTAGCCTGGGGGAGACCCAGACAGAATGCATTACTTGCAGCCAGGACTGGTGAGGTGGTTACTTCAGGGAGGGTACTACTCTGTAGCAGTGAAACTGAAGGTGAGCCACAGCTGCTTGGGGGTACTGATGTTCTCTTGAACAGAGTTACTGCAAAGGAAGAGGTGAGTAGTAGTACCCAGGCTGACAGTGAGGCACCACTATCAGAGGATGCCTGACTTCCTGTGGAAGGAGACCTGGGAATAGTTACAAGGAAAGAGTTGAGACAGGCTCAGCTCTCAGACCCTACATTGCAAGGCCTGAGGTAGGTAGCTAGGGAGGCACCTGATTCTCAAGGAAAGGGGGAATCTGCATACTTGGACAAAGGATTACTATACAGAGAGTGGACCCCTGAGGGAGTGTGAGAAGATGAGAGAGTACAGCAGTTGGTAGTGCCTAGAGCCTACCATCTAGTGCTTCTAGCCATAGCTCATGATATTCCCTTTGCAGGTCATATGGGCATAAAATGTACAAAGAGGCATATTATGCAGAAATTCTATTGGCCTGGAATTTCCTGAGATGGAACAGGGTACTGCAGGACCTGTGAGCAGTGCCAAAAGGTAGGCAATGCAGGAAACAAGGTGAGAGCTCCTTTGATGCCTTTTCCTGTGATTGAGGAGCCATTTCAAAGGTTAGCTATGGATATTGTGGGTCCTCTGAGTACCCCAATTTCCACAGGGAATAAGTATATCTTAGTGGTAGTTGATTATGTTACATGATACCCTGAGGCAGTGGCTTTGTCCTCCATTGAGGCAAAGAAGGTGGAAAATGCTTTGTTAGAGATTTTCAGCAGGGCAAGTTTCCCAGAACAAATACTGACTGACAGAGGTACCGATTTCATGTCAGGCCTGCTGGCTTGTCTGTGGATGTCCTGTGGGGTGAAGCATATGAAGACCACCCCCTACCATCCCCAGACTAATGGTCTTGTTAAGAGGTTAAACCCTACAATCAAGTCCATGCTATGCTTGGCCCAGGAGAACCTGGCAGAAGCCCAACAACAGAAAAAGCTGTGATATGACAGGACTGCTCGAGCTAGAGAGTATGCTGTGGGACAGCAGGTAATGGTTCAAATTCCTGTCAGACACAACAAGCTGCAAGCAGCTCGGGAGGGTCCCTACAAGGTGGTAAGAAAGGAAAGTGATGTTAACTACATGGTGGAACTGCTAAGCAGATGGCAGGGTCATAAATTGTACCATGTTAACATGATGAAACCTTACCATGATAGGGAGGCCCTTGTGCTGAACATTTGCAATGGATTGCTGGAGGAGTCTGAGGGAGAACTGGGGACTGATCTCTTCAGTGAGATTCAGGCTGACACCTCAGTGGAAGGAGTAGCAATGTCCCAGGAGCTATCTCCTACCCAGGTTCAAGAAATCTGAGCAGTGTTGCAGGAATCTGGTGACATGTTCACTGGACAACCAGGGTGTACCCACCTGGTGCAGCCCCAGGTAAGTACAGGACCCCAAAGGCCTATTAGGCAGGCCCCTTATAGAGTACATGAGAGAGTCAAACAGACTCTGAGAGAGGAGTTACAGGAAATGTTGGAACTAGGGGTGATTCAAGAGTCCAACAGTCCCTGGGCCTCCCCAGTGGTGCTGGTGCTAAAGAAGGATGGGAGCACCAGGTTCTATGTGAATTACAAGAAATTAAATTGTCACAGAGAGTCAGATGCTTACCCCATGCCTTGGACAGATGAGGCCCTAGAGCAGCTGGGTGGGGCTAAGTATCTTACACCAATTGATCTTACCAAGGGTTACTGACAAGTGCCCATGACTCTCAGTGCTAGAGAGAAGTCAGCCTTTTTGACTCCTTTTGTCTTGTATGAGTTCACAAAGATGCCCTTTGGGATGAAGAATGCCCCAGCAACTTTCCAGACGCTGGTAGATCATATTCTAGCAGGAGCAGGAGGGTTTGCCATTGCTTATCTATATGATATTACCATCTACAGCCATTCCTGGCCAGAGCACCTTCAGCATGTCAGAGAGGTGTTGGGCAGACTACAGAAGGCAGGGTTGACCATTAAGCTGAGCAAATGTCAGATGGATATAGCAGAGGTCTCCTACCTAGGACATAGAGTTGGGAGTGGTATGATAAGGCCAGAACCTGCCAAAGTGGAAGCCATTCAGGCATGGCTTGCACCTGTTACTAAAAAGCAGTTGAGGGCATTGTTAGGGACAGCAGGGTATTACAGAAAGTTTGTCCCCAGTTATAGTACCATAGCTGCTCCCCTCACAGACCTGACAAGGAAGAACAGGCCAGATAAGGTAGTGTGGACCCCAGCATGTGAGCAGGCATTCCAGAAGCTTAAAGAAGCTTTGGGAGGACTCCCTGTGTTAGCCAGTCCAGATTACAGCAAATACTTTGTTGTGCAGGTGGATGCTTCAAACCATGGGGTGGGGGCTGTATTTAGCCAGATTTCTTCAGAGGGAGAATAGTACCTAGTGGTTTATCTCAGTCATAGGCTTCAATTCAGGGAGGAATGCTATGAAGCTGTAGAAAAGGAATGTCTAGCCATAGTGTGGGCACTGCAGAAACTTCAGCCTTATCTGCATGGAAGAAACTTCACGATTATGACAGATCACAACCCCCTAATATGGTTAAACAGGGTCAGCCAGTGAAATGCAAAGTTGCTAAGATGGAGCCTAGGGTTGCAAGCATATAATATGCCAGTGAAGCACTGCAGTGGGAGTAGCAATGCCAACGCAGATGGGCTCTCAAGACAGGGAATGGGGTAAGGTACACTCAGATAGACCTAACCTTCTCAAGCAGCGTTTCTCAAGTGTCACTTGAAAAACTAGCTTGAGTTCTCTGGGGAGGGGGGGGGGTAGAAAAATGTGAAGGCTGCTAGGCTAGCCAGGTAGAATTTGGTACAAAATTCTGTCATTTGTAAATATGAACAGAAACTACAAGCTTGTTTTCTTAAATGAAAGAATATGCTGTGAAATGTTGAACTTCAAAAAAATGTAACAACATCGCCCTCTGCTGTAAAGAAAGTTAAGACAAGCATTTAATGTCTGTCCTTTGAAGTTACAATTACTTCAGGTCTGTCCTTTGAAGTTAAAGATTCGGAGTCATTCTGTCTGGGCTAGCACATTCTTTCTATTGTTTTAACCAATAGTTAGATTGCTAGATTTAAACATGCAAATGCATTTTTATTGATCTGGTTTCTGCTTACATGTAAAAGAATGTAGATGCAGTTTCTGTTGGCCTAGGAACCCCATTAAGGGTGAAGAATGATGTAATGTTTATCAGAACTGCAATTTCAATTTAAATAGAGAAAACCAGAGATTATTAAGCATTAATGGCTTGACTGTCCAACTGACAGCACTGTCTTGCCCATATGTAAGTTATCTTAGACTTGTGTTTTCTTTTAGAAATAGTTAGGAACTAGAAAGATTAGACTAAGTTTTTTGTGTTGTCAGAATTGTACTTGTTGTTGTTGTGCCTTTCGTGTTTTCCCAGTTAGGGGTCGCCACAGTGGAACTCCGGTCCGCTAATCATTGGCAGAAGATTTTTACATGCCGAGTGGCCAGCCCTGACACACAACCTTCAATGAAGGTACGCCCCTTCATGCATGCTTCCACACAGTAGATGCTTTAGCTGAGAATCGAACGGGACAACATATTTTCTGTGAGGCGACAACGCTACCGCAGCACCACCAAAATGTACTACTAAATTATTTTAAGTATTTCTGTGTGATCTCTGAACTCTTGACTAGCACTGTGTAGTACAAAATATTGTCTTGTGGTTTTAATTATTTATTATTAAATATTTTAAAACCTTTTAACTGTGGCTGGCTTGTGTAGAGATAAGTTAAGCTCTAAGAGTACATTGCATGTATATAAGGATCCTGTACCAAGTCACTCTAATAAGCCTTGACTGTTTAGTCATACTACCAATTGGATAATAATATTGCAGTGTAATATTTGGACACCCTTTTAAGGGCCTTTGGGTAGCTGATAAGTATTAGCTGGATGATGGCAGTAATTACTCCTGTATAGACTGCGTAAAAGAGGCACAGCTGCAGAACCTGTGCCAGCCATCCCCAGGAGTGTCTGTGTGGTTGCATAAACTTATCTTAAAGTTTGTGTGTCAGCTACTTGGGCAGGGACATGTAGCACTGGTTGGACAGAGAGGGTGCTGGAGATTTTAGCTTGCCCAGCTGGCTGAGATCTGGACCCTATAGCTGTGCCAGTGTGGAGTCTTATTGGGGATCTGGAGAGCAAGGGAGCAACCAGCCCCAGACTGACTGTCATCTATGTGTGCTCTTAAGGGAAATTGCACTTTACTGTGTGTATTTGTTATCCTTTCTTCATATATGAGATACCCTCACTGGTGTTAGTGGTGAGGATTGAGGATCCTTGATTGCTGGGCCAGGGCACATGCATCACAGGCCAAGCCAAGACTTCCAGCACCCTCTCTGTCCAACCAGTGCTTTGTGTCCCTGCCCAAGTAGCTGACACAGACAGTCTTTGAGGTTGGATTTATGTATATATATATATATATATATATATATATATATATATATATATATATATATACACGCGCGCACACACACACACACACACACACACACACACACACACACACACACACACACACCCCTGGGAAAAGCTGGCACAAGTTTACTAGTTATGCCACCTATTGCACAGATAAGGTGGTTATCAATTCCACCAGCCAGCTCCTTATCAGCTACTTTAAGGTGCTTAACAAAGGGTGTCCAATCTTACTCTGCAATGTTACTATTAATACAAATAGCAGTTTGACAAGATCAAGGCAATTAAGAGTGGTCCACACAGTGTCGCTAAATAAATATGCAAGTACTCTCAGAACTTAAGTATCTCTACAAAGATCAGCCAAAATGAAAGCTTTAAATATATTTAATAATGAATAATAAAAGAACAAGATGATACTAAATATATATTTATAGTGACATCAGAGTTCAAAATCACAGGAAATGTTTAAAACAACATTGCAGGACAGTCTCAGATAAACAAAGAAAAGATATCTAAACTAAGCTTTGCTATATTCCTGACTATATCTAAGAGAAT
This sequence comes from Protopterus annectens, assembly GCF_019279795.1. Classification (NCBI taxonomy): domain Eukaryota; kingdom Metazoa; phylum Chordata; order Ceratodontiformes; family Protopteridae; genus Protopterus; species Protopterus annectens. Next base: position 1,756,764,485 of record NC_056732.1, on the reverse strand, counting down.
TAAACTGTTCCCTAGAAACTGACTTCAGATCAAGACAGATGTGGTGAATGGTTCTTGTGGTTGCTAGGTCTAAGACAGAATACAGAATCCTCAGTCTCTCTAAGAGAGTTCACAAATTAATATCTCATATATAAATGCTGGGATAGCTGGCAGAATGACATCATTTATTGTCATCTGACTCTATCCCAGATGAAACCCCCACTGCTGGAAGATAGCATTATTTAGCATCTACCTGTGAAAATACATAGACATCAGATATTTGGCAAATGCTGGAATCCATAAAACAATGAACATTCCTTCCACATCTCAAGCCTAGTAATTATTTTTCCTTAAAGACAACACAGAGTGCTCCCTAAAATAGACATCCTGTCTCATGCTGTCATAAAGTAATTGAATTTTAGCTATTTTTCTGAAGCTTTGCTGTACTGAAGTTAACCTCCAGTGTTCCAGTTTCCACTGTTAGACAATATACATTTAAACAGTTACAATAATGTATGTACATTTCTGTTCTCTTCCAGCAGAGCAAACTATGGATGCATCTTTGAACACTTTGCAAAAACCTTTTCAATACATGCCTGTACAAACAAGTTAGATATAAACATGACATAAGCGTCTAATACAGTTGTAACACAAGCATCTTATATGAATCATTTTTGAATTGATATCCACAAATGGCATGCAATTATTTACAAAATTCCTATTAGCTGGCCTAGCAGTATCTCCCTATGTCACACCTTTTCTCCCCCTCAAAGACTCAAGCTAGTTTTTCAAGTGACCCTTGAGAAACCTTGCTTGAGAGGGTTAAGCCTATCTAGGAATACATTATCCTATACCCTGTCTTGAGATCCCAGCTGCCTTGGCATTTATGACCCCATCACAGTGTTGTACTGTCATATCAAATGGCTGTAAACCTAGGCTCCACCACAGTAATTTGAGATGTTGCTAGCTGGGTCCCTGTAGCCATAGATGCCACTCAGACTCCTCATGCCTTCTATTGCAAATACTTAGCACAAGGGTGTCTATGTCATGGTAAGGTTTCATCATGTTAACATGATATAGTTTGTGCCCATCCCTCCTGCCTAGCAGTTCTACAATGTAGCTAACATCACTGACCTTCTTTACCACTTTGAAGGGTCCCACCCATGCTGCCTGCAACTTGTTTTGTCAGACAGGAATGAGAACCATAACCTGCTGACACACAGCATACTCTCTAGCTCAAGCACTCCTGTCATAACAGACCTTTTTCTGCTTTTGAGCTTCTGCCAGGTTCTCCTGGGCCAAGCACATGAGTCCCCTGAGCCTTGTCCTGAGGTTTAGGACATATGCTACAACAGACTCCTAGCATAATTCACATTCACCCTTCTACTTATCACAAATCAAATTGAGAGGTCCCCTCACTGTATGCCCATAAAGCAACTCAAAGTGTGAAAAACCTGTAGATTCCTGGGGTACCTATCTGTAAGCAAACAACAAATGGGGCAAATATTTGTCCCACTCCCTCTTAATCTGTTCTTCAAATGTCCATAGTATGGTCTTTGAACAAAAAAGCTTCACAGACTGTTAACACACACAGCACGAAGAGGTAGATGCTGGAAACTGCCCAAATTTGATCTCAAACAGTCACAAAAATCAGATGTCCTTGAACGATTGACTTAACACAATTTTATTAGTGTTTTCCGAAACGACTATGCGTTTCCTTCCTCAGATAAACAAACGAAGCAATGAATCATTCACATACAGCCCTTTCATTTAAAAACTTTAAAAGCATCATGTGATGCTAATTGAATTATGCAGGCACTTAACCTAAATTGACTAGTCTGCATTAAAAATCATTATGTAGGTATGCTCTCAGCGTACGTTAAATTACAAATAATTTAAAATAATTAAAACTAATGTTAAATGTGTGTATATATGAATAATGATCATTAGAAATATTTTGACCTAAAATTACAATAATCTATGATAATTTTCACATTTGTACCACGCATTTAAAAACACACATCACTGTACCCATTACAAAAAGCAAATACAAAGTGTTAAATGCATCAAATAATGACACTATTAAGAATTAATAACCCCACCAAGCAAGAGATGTGGCAAAACTAGAAAGTCAATACTTTTGACAGTTAATTTAGTTATGTATAAATACTTTCTAAGTATTGACTTTGAGAACAGCCCAGCCCGTGGAATCGTGGAGGCGAATGCCGACGATGGAAACTTGACAGTCCTCATACAAATAATCATGGGGCGCCTGGATCATTTGACACAAAGACTTGAGGACTTGGATTGCAACATGAAGGGAGGTAATGTGAATGCGGTGCCTGTTTCAGGCACCGAGGAGCAAAACTGCTATTCAAAACAACTTAACCGGCAACCAGCTTCGCATAGTAGGAGTGTCAACAATGGGGGCGGTGTCAACGAAAATCACCATTCGTTGCAAAACGCCAACATTCCACTACCTGAAGCACAAGGCACGGTCCAATTGAGACAGACAACTCACGGGAATGAACTGATGCAGAACGAGCGGAATTTAATACCTTCTCTTAATACATTTTTAAGTAAAAAGAATTTCTTCTCACCCAACGTTCAGGATGTGGCAGGTTTTGTACAACAACATGAAGGTACTTTTATTGACATTACTCTTGTTATCGGTGAGTTTGACTGCAAGTTATTTAAATGTAGGAAGCTACAATTGGAGGTAGCATACTTGGAAGAATGTTTGGAAAAACAAATAGTTCCTAAGGGCCTCAGGCAATGGAGGTTTCCTGTAGGATTGATCAATGGTTCTGATTTTCACAAACAGCTACTGAATCTTTTTGATAAACAGGGGTTTGAATTTATGCAAACACTGATAAGCCATTATTTGCAACAAATAGCCATATATCAAAAGGATTTAGAGCTGTTGGAACAGGACATCAAAAATAATTCAGATTTTAATAGATACAGATATGAATACTCGCGGATTTTTTCTAGCATTGATGCAACAATGCTCAAATTATCGAACAACAAGAAAAAGAAGATTGACCGGGATGTATTCCAGTACTCCAACAATAAGGCTTATCCACCACCCCCATTAGTAAACCAGACTAAATACACTGTTAGCGGCACCGATACTGCACACCAGGTAAGGGCGCAGGATGAACCTCTATCTACCACCAATCATCTTCCTGCGCCTCCGCAGCCAGTGTGTCAAGAATCACGTATTAATGACCAAGGAGGTAGTAATCAAACTCAAGGGAAAGATAACAACAACACTAATGGGAGCAACCATTACATTCAAAACAATAATAACAATACTAGTGAGCAACTGGATGCTCAGGGTTTTCGGCAAGGACAGGATTCCAACCAGAGGAACTTGAGGTCGAATGGGAACCACCATTCCCCGAAGAACAAAAGGAACCAGCGGAAGAGGTAGCTTCCTCTATAATGGGTTTAAGAATAATATACAGCACCGAAGGGGATTTTAAAATATACAATTTCACTTCCTTTTATGTTGATCAGAGTACGTGTGACTTTTTCTCCAAAGGGCTAAATTTTGTCCCAGACACGCACATTGACATGGTGAAAACAGTTATAGATTTGAAATTGTTTATACGAAAATTGAATCTACGAATTTTGCTAGGGAACATGCCTAGTTTGGTGAATCCCTTCAGGATAGCTAGTGTTTTTAACCCACCCCTGACACAGAACCTTAAAGCTTTCGACCTAGCATGCGAACTGGACTTCAGACACTTGGCCACTAGTCGTCCCCAACCCAAAGGTGCTAAACCAAATATAACAGCACAGGATAGGGACTTGATTTGTACTTTGAAGGACTGCAACATTAGAGTGATGAAACCCGATAAAGGGAATGGGCTCATCTTCATGGACCATTATGTCTATGTTGAGAAAATTTCAAAACATTTAGAGCGGGGGCCATATCAAGAGATTAGTGTCAATGAAATCAACACAGCCTATAAGAAAATCCAAAACACTTTAGAAGATCTATTTCTGGAGGAGTACATTGACACTAACCTGCACAGTTATTTAACTGTGTCGTCACCTAGGTTGCCAGTGTTCTTCGGAGTACCCAAAATTCACAAGTCCATCCATGATCCACCTTTTAGGCCTATTGTAGATGGTAGAGGATCCATTATGAGTGCATGTGCTAAGCATGTTGACACTTTACTTAAGCCATTGTTAGGAAAGGAAAAACACATTTGTAAGGATTCCTGGAGTTTTTTGAATGCTATCAATAAAATTCAATTCGATCCAGCATTTGTACTCCTCACAGTTGATATAAAAGATCTATATACTGTGATACCACACAATATTGGCCTGGAGTGGATCAGGGACTTCCTATTTGATAGGAAAGTAAATGACAAAATCATTTATTTGGTTGAGACACTCTTGGAGCTTATTCTTTACAACAATGTTTTCAAGTTCGAAGGTTGCACCTTCACACAAACATCAGGGGTAGCCATGGGTTCACCCTGTGGGGGGGGCGTATGCTAACTGTGTCTTGGCTCAATGGGAGAATACATTATTATTTCAAAACCCCATGTTTCAAACTCAAGTCGCCTGGTACACTAGGTACCAGGACGACATGTTCATTCTGTGGAAGGGGCACTTGGACCATATTCCTCATTTCATCAAGTCTATTACCGAATTAACCAATTTTTTAGAGTTTACATTCGAATTCAACTACACTGAAATTAGTTTTTTGGACATTTTGATTCACAAGGATTGTTTGAATAGGTGATTTAAGAGTAACATCTACAGAAAACCAACATATTCCAATGGTTTCCTGCATTACTCTAGTAGCCACCTGCACCACCAAAAGAAAGCAGTTGTAAAAGGGCAGATGGTGCGGGCGGCAAGAATGGTAACCGATGACAATGATTTTAATGTAGAATGCAAGAAGCTAGTTGACATGTTCAGCAACAGGGGCTACCCGATTGAATTGATAAAGGAAATCACAGAGGAAGTCGAACATAAACGTAGAACGGGACATTTTAGCCCCATCCTATCCTCCCAGTATGTGATTAACCAAACCAGTGAGCCAGGGGGTAACAGTTTAAGCAGGGTCCAACTTAGTCAATCTAACAACAATCTTAGGTTCTTATGCACCTTCTCTACAGACCATCATTTTATTAGGGGGATTTTGAGTAAAAATTGGATGTTGCTCTCAAATGATAAGAACATCCAAAACATCTTTAATGGCCCACCTGTTATTACCTTTAGGTGAGGAGTTAATCTGAAAACACTCTTAGAAACTGGTAGATCTAAACTGAGGAGTTCTACTGTTGGGATGAGTAAATGCGGCTGCTGTGCACAATGTAAGTTTATTAAGGAAGGAACCACAGTGCTGGTTAATAAAATCCAGTACAAGGTAATAGGTAAATACAACTGCAACACTAAAGCTATAGTGTATGTGGCAACATGCACAGCATGCCATGCGTTCTATATAGGGAAAACTGAGCGCAAATTAAAACAGCGCATTTACGAACATTGTTATGCTATCTCAAAAGGAGATACCAATAATGCATTGGCTAGCCATATAATGGAATTCCCAGGCCACCAGTTTGGTTTTATGGTGTTGAAAAAGATAGATGATGCCCCCTATGTTGGACCATGGCAAATTTGTTTGGAAATACAAGAATTATGTTGGCAAATTAGAACTGGAGCTACATTTCCCCCAGGTCTCAATGAGCATTTATCTATTGCCAGCGTTTTAAAAAAGCTTGCAAGTAATAGATAAGAAGGCCCTTATTTACTGGACGGATATTTAAAAGTATGCATAGGTATATTCAATGCGTTCCTGCATTAATCTGTTGAGTCTATTATTTATTATTCATCATTTGTTGATTTATTTATTATTTAGTTATTTTTAGAAAGAAGGTCTAGCTTAAAAGTATTTTACATTTGACAGTTAATTTAGTTATGTATAAATACTTTCTAAGTATTGACTTTCTAGTTTTGCCACATCTCTTGCTTGGTGGGGTTATTAATTCTTAATAGTGTCATTATTTGATGCATTTAACACTTTGTATTTGCTTTTTGTAATGGGTACAGTGATGTGTGTTTTTAAATGCGTGGTACAAATGTGAAAATTATCATAGATTATTGTAATTTTAGGTCAAAATATTTCTAATGATCATTATTCATATATACACACATTTAACATTAGTTTTAATTATTTTAAATTATTTGTAATTTAACGTACGCTGAGAGCATACCTACATAATGATTTTTAATGCAGACTAGTCAATTTAGGTTAAGTGCCTGCACAATTCAATTAGCATCACATGATGCTTTTAAAGTTTTTAAATGAAAGGGCTGTATGTGAATGATTCATTGCTTCGTTTGTTTATCTGAGGAAGGAAACATATAGTCGTTTCGGAAAACACTAATAAAATTGTGTTAAGTCAATCGTTCAAGGACATCTGATTTTTGTGACTGTTTGAGATCAAATTTGGGCAGTTTCCAGCATCTACCTCTTTGTGCTGTGTGTATTCATAGTATGGTCTTTAGTGTAGAGATTAATGTCTCCATTAGACCATTAGTCTGGGGATAGTAGGGAGTAATCTTTAGGTGCTTCACCCTATAGCACTTTCACAGACAAGCAAGCAAGTCTGACATGAAATTGGTACCTCTGTCAGTCAGTATTTCTTTTGAAAACTCTACCCTGTTGAAAATCTCTAACAAAGCATTTGCCACCTTTTCTGCCTCAATGGAGGACAGGGCCACATCTTCAGGGTATCTGGTAGCATAATCTACTACCACTAGGCTATACTTCTTCCCTGTGTAACTTGGGGTACTCAGAGGCCCCACAATACCCATAGCTACCCTCAGAAATGACACCTCAATCACAGGCAAAGGCATCAAAGGAGCTTTGAACTTGTATCCTGCCTTGCCTACCATTTGGCACTGCTCACAGGTCCTGCAGTACCCTGTTACATCTCTGGAAATCCCAGGTCAATAAAAGTTCTGCATAATATGTATCATGGTACACTTTATGCCCTTATGACCTGTAAAGGGAATATCATGGGCTATGGCTAGAAGTACCAGATTGTAGGATATTGGCACTACCAACTGTTGTATTATCTCACCCTCTATCCCTCCCTCAGGGCTCCACTTTCTGTACAGTGACGCTTTGTCCTAGTATGGAGATTCTTGCTTTCCTTGAGAATCAGGTACCTCACTGGCTACCTCCCTCAGGCCTTGTAATGTAAGGTCTGAGAGCTGAGCCTGTCTCAACTCTGTCTTTATAACCCCTCCCAGCTCTCCTTCCACAGGAAGTCAGGTATCCTCTGACAGCGGTGCTTCACTGTCAGCCTGGGTACTACTACTACTCACCTCTACCCTTGCAGTCACTCTGTCCAAGGGAACATCAGTACCCACAAGCGGCTGTGGCTCACCTTCTGTCTTACTGCTACAAGATAGCTCCCTCCCTGAAGTGACCACCTCACCAGTTCTGGCTTCAAGTGTGCAATCTGTCTGGGTCCCCCCAGGCTACCAGACCCATATGTTTGTCTACAAGCCTGAATGTGGGTAACTGTATGCACACAAGGTACTACATTATCAAAATCACTCCATAACAGAACATCTGCAGATATATCCTCAGACACACCTACTTACTTGCATCCTTTTCCACCCTCCCAGTCAAAGTGCACCCTAGCCAAAGGTATTTGGAATGGGATCCCTCCTAAAGTTCTGACT
>NC_056732.1:1756728848-1756756284 GCF_019279795.1 Protopterus annectens | reverse complement strand
AGATTAGACTCAAGACCAAATCAGCCCCATGGCTTTCTAAAGAAACCAAACATTAAATCCATCTCAGAAATAAATACTGGGCCAAATGGAGAATGACTAAAAACCCTACAGACCAACAAAATTTCAGACAGCTAAGAAATAACACTAAGAAAGCTAAACTGTCTGATAAAAGAAACTACTACCTTCAATGTCAGAAGGCTAACCAGAATAACCCACAAAAAGTCTGGGCATGCATTAACCAATTACTACATCCAGGTCAATCCATTACACCAAACCGACAAAACACAGACCAGGAAAATCCCATGCATACTTACAATGCCTTCAATACCTTTTTCACTGATGCTATCTAAACTCTAGTCAGTCAGCTATCACCTAATAACTTCACTTTACCTACCTATAACGAAACCCCACCACCTCCATTTCTTTTCCATCCAGTCCCAACAACCCATATTCTAGCCCTAATCCAAAAACTGAAACCATGCTCTCTTTCAGCAGACCAACTACCTGCTGAATATCTACAGATATCGGCCAAGTCTATTGCCTACCCCCTTTCCATTCTGATCAATAAAACTATTAGCGGGACCTCAAGATGGCCGCCGACTAGTCTAGTCCTTACTCTCTGAGCTCCTCACAGCTATTTAACTTTTGTTTTTTTTTTACAACTTTATATCAACCTTTTTCCTCAAATTTTTATACTAAAAGATTTTATAAATCTTTTTCTACGCATTTGGATTATTTTTTTCTTCTGGACTTATTATCCTGGGATTTATTTTACCTCAGAACATTCTTGGTCTCTCTGCTGCTGGGACTCCTACTGCTCCAGTCTGTTCCTGGTTCCTGGTATCCTGTTGACTGCATTCCATTTCTGGGCATGGCTACAAAATCTGACTCCATGGAGACTCAGCCTACAAAGGCCAAATATACTTCAATGCTCTCTCCTGAAAAGATTCAGGTTCAAAAAGACTGAAATCATCTAGACAACCTACAGAAACTATTAATGTAAGTAATAAAGATTTAAATGGCTCAAATTTCCTTTTAGAAGAACTAAAAATAGCATTAAAACCAATCCAAAGTGCTATACAAAACTTTTCAGAACAGTTTGCAGACTTTAGTAAATCTTTAAAGCAAATAAGCGATAGTATTGTTACTATTGAAAATAAAATCTTAGCTTTGGAAGTTAAAACAGACTTATTGGAAAGTGACTTTAAATCTAGAGATAAAACTATTTCAGATTTGCAAGCTAAAATATTGGATCTGGAAGCCAGGAGTCGAAGAAATAACATCATTATTCGTGGTTTACCTGAATCTTATGACAATAAAAACTTGTTATCTGTGACTAAAAATATCTTTGAAACACTGTTAAATTGTGAAGCTTCTTCAAAATCTATAATTGTAGAGAGCACACAGAGCACTGCGTACAAAGCAAGATTCTTCAACACCAAGGTTAATTTATACTAAGTTACTAAACTTTCAAGACACTTTCCAGATCCTAGAAACTGCTAAAACAAAGAAACAATTCATATGGAAGTCTCACAAACTATCATTTTCCCAAGATCTTCCTGCACAGATCAAATTAAATAGACAAAAACTAGCCCCCTATTGTGCTGACTTGATAAAAAGAGGGATTAGATTTCGAATGGCTTATCCTAATACCTTGTCTTTCACAGCTAATGACAAAAGATTTGTATGTTCAGATCCTAAAGATGCAAAAGACATTTTTTCTTAAAACATTTAAAAAGCTTCCTGACACTGTATCTTAATATTCTACTGTTAAAGAACTACAATAAGGTTTGATTTTTTCATTTCTTTACTCTGACAGTATTTGTGTTACATGATTTGTAATTCTGGTGTGACATAATTATATTAGCTTAAGAACTTGTCATGTAATTTACACATGGTAGATTTGGTGTGACAGTGTGCAGTGACAGGATATATGCTTGTTAGATTTGTGTGGATTAATAGAAGCATTTAAATTGCTGTATTTACTTTTTTCTCTTTCTCTCACATATGCTTGCTGTGTAAATAGATAATATGTTAATTTTACTACAAGCTTTTGAGTTACAGCCTTCTGTGTAAGCTAAATGATTTTTGGAGGGAAAAACATTCCATCTCAACATTCTAGCAAGAAAATCTTCCCCTCAGAGTTCCAGCTGATGCTCTGCATGAACATGCAACTACAGTCTCTCTGAGATGGATGGTGATGTCATCATTTGTGAGGAAAGAAGGACAGTTTCAAATACACAAGTCTGCTTGTTTTCAACAAGTATTCAATAGAACTAACTTTTTAATAGATCTGGCTATTATTTAAAGTGTTTTCTCTTCATAAATGAAGGTTGCTTTTTAAATTTAAACAGATTCATGTCACAAAATATATTCAGTGACTTTTAGTGTGTCTGCATGACTTCAAAGCAAGCTTCTACTTTCATAAAGCAGAGTGAAAATGTTTCTGGAAACAAATGAACAGGTTAGTTTTATATATTAAAATTCTAAAGGATGTGTAAGGAAATGAACATATTTTCCTATTCAGAATATTTTTTCATACAATATTTTATATTATACTGAAGTGTTTAATTTGACAAATGTTACAAAGTATACCTGTTCATATGAAAGTTTCATGTTCTTTCTATTCTCTGCTCTCTTTCTTCTCAGAGGCTGGATGTGATATTTATGATTAGTAGTTTATGTTTAAGAAAGCCTTTACTTATTTGAAAGGTTTGAAATAACTATCTTTAATATGATTAGCTGAATCTACCTGTATATATTTAAGCCCTTAGATTTACTGCATTTAGCTTGCTTGTTTCTGTTTTAATTAGATGTTCAAAATGTTTACTTTAAAGCCTTGTCATTTCATGCTGTTTTGCTATGTTACATCTATAGCTTAGAAGAATAGTATGGCTACATAACCTAACAGAGTCATTAGTAAAATATTCAAAAAGTAGATTTAAAATTATATGTATGCACATTGTTGTACATTCAGTCCAATATATATGATGCTGTTTAAGTTACTATTTAATAATATAATTATACTTTATTCATGTATATTAACTAGTGTTAAAAACCTTACAGCTTATAATATTTCATTTTGAATAGTTCCTGTACTACTATTATCTAGTTAATAGATGCATCTCCAGACTGAATTGTTTTCATTTTGAGATATGGTTGCTTGGTAGTTGTTTTTGCTTTATTTGAACTATAACTAAATACTCATTCTACAGGTATTAGTGCTTTTATCATACTAATGGTCATGTTGATTAATGAAATTATCACTAAAGTACTAAAGAAGGTTCAGTAGATAGTGCATGACTATTATCTTTAGTTCAGTAATGCTATGCTTATTTACTTATATTATAATGTTACCAGTTGGTTTTGTTATACTTATATATGTTATCTTACATATCTTTCAGTTTTAATTGTATTACTTCTTATGATAGAGTGTTCTAGTTAAGCAGAGTGTGATTTATTTATTATTTACTTGTTTCTCTTTCTCTTGAAATACTTGAGGAAATACATTTAATCACTATAAATTTCAATTTAAGGATAGGAGCTTTAGATTAGTATTAGAAGTAGGGATTAAGCATGTTGGACGTCTTGAAATTAGTTAATTTTGTATATATTTTTAGTAGTATTACTCGGACTTTATGTTATGTTAGGCTTCCTTTGAGTAATTTGTATTCTAACTTGAGGTTATTATTATCTATAATTACAATGTTTTATTATATGTTCTTCTGCTCTTCGTTTATCACAGAGGGATTGGTGGGTAGGCACTAGGGTTAGGATAAAGGTTATTATTATACATTTCATGGTTCTTAAAAAACTTTTTCTTTTTTTTCAACAAATGTTATTTGATGACTTGCTTGAATACTTAAAGACTGTTTTTCTTTTATTTTTTTCTTCTTCTTTTTAATGTTGTGTTGGATTTGCACCTTGAGTTCACTTTTATAGCATCAATAATGATTATACTTGTAGAATATGCCTGTTGGCATAATTTTAGATTCTTGGAATGTTAGAGGCATTCAAGATAAAGCGAAAAAGTCACTATTATTTCATATGATCTTTAAATCACGGGCTAACATTTGTTTTATTCAAGAGACCCATATTTCACGTATTGATTGGAATAAAGAGTTAAAAAAAATGGATCAAAAGATTATAGCTTCAGGTGACTCATCTAACTCCAGAGGTGTAGCTATAATCATTAAACAAAAATTCATTGGGAATATTATTGATGAGAAATTCGATGATGAGGGGAGGTGGTGCTTATTTACCGCTTCTATTGCTGGTTTGGACAAACCCTTATTAATTTTAAATCTATATGGCCCATGTAATTCACAACATTTGTTCATTTTAAAATTTACAATATTCTTGCATCCTATAAGGATCATCATATTATAGTGGGTGGTGACTGGAATGCAGTTATAAACCCTGTAATTGATCGTTCCCGCTCCACTGTCACCTATAATCTTCAATCTACCCTGGCTATAAATGATTTGATGACAGAATATAATTTAATAGATCCCCTCCGCACTGTTAAAAGTATAAACAAGAATGATATATATACTTATTATTCTAAGTGCTATCATTCGTGGTCCATATTAGACTTCTTTCTAATTTCAGATTATATTTCAAAATATATTGTGGACTTTACTACAGAACCCAGATTCTTTTCGGATCACTCAAGAATTTCACTAAAATTGAACATAAAACCCAATATAAAAAATAAAACTATGTTTAATAAGTGGACCTTAAATAATAACTTATTGTCAAATGAAGATATTTGCAAACAAGCTTCAGAAATCCTAAATGAAATGGTGAATAGTCTTGAATCATCTGACATTCCTTATGACATACAATGGGCTGCATGTAAAGCAAGATTAAGAGGTTTATTTATTAGTAAAGCTGCTTTTTTCAAAAAACAATACTTTAAGAAAGAGGAATTCTTAAAATCAAGAATTTCTTCGTTGGAAAATAATCTTAGTCTGAACTATGATGCTACTTTAGAAAAACAAATTTTTGATTGTCAGAAAGATTTAATTCTGCTTCACCAAAATAACCTCTCCTTAGCTGAACAAAAGCTACTTGCTTCATATTCAGAGTGGGCCTAGGTTCCATCTAAATTGTTAGCGAGAATTATTAAAGTTAACTTCAGAAATCCAAATATTACATCTTTATCTTATAATAACAGATTATATAATACTGATGAAGAGATTATTCAACTTTTCACCTCTCTTTACACTGAGTTATATTCAGGTTCTTCTAATTCTGTTAAAGATAATCACTCAAAATTCTTTTTAGACTCTTTGCAGTTCCCTAAACTTAATGATAATCAGCAAAAACTACTTTCTACCCCTATATCGGTATAAGAAATCTCGGATTCAATAGATAATCTTAAATTGGGTAAATCTCCGGGACCTGATGGTTTTACTCCAGAATTTTTCAAAACTTTCAAATTGGTAGTTCTTCCCTTTCTATTTAAAGTTTACAATCACATAAGAGTTAATGATATCTCAGATATTCATTGGAACACATCCAAAACCATTCTAATTCTAAAAAATAATAAAGATAAATCTGACCCAGTAAATTATAGACCCATTTCTTTAATTAACGTGGATATTAAGATTCTGTCATCTATTCTGGCTAACAGATTGAAACGGATTTTACCCTCAATTATCTCGTCAGATCAATCAGGTTTTATGTCTCAGAGACATGCTTGGGATAATACTCTATCTTTAGAGACTATACTTCATCTCATTAAGAAAAATCCAAACCCTATATATGCTTTGATTATAGATGCATCAAATGCCTTTGACAGAGTATGTTGGAACTTTCTATTTCAAACTATGTTATGTTTTAATATTCCCTTATTCTTTATAAATTTTTTAAAAGTTTTATACAAGAATATGTTTACTAGACTATACATTAATGGTCAATTTTCTGCTCCGATAAAGATCACTAAAGGAACAAGACAGGGTTGTCCATTGTCCCCTTTTCTTTTCAACATTTATCTAGAACCTTTGCTATTGTTTATTACTCAAAATACTTTTCATAACATCCCTAGAATTCTTAATACTAATATTCATTTCTCTGCTTTTGCGGATGATTTAGTAATCTACTTCCAAACTCCATTATCTGATTACAGAAAAATAATGAATTCTATTGTTTATTTTGCATTGATAGCCAGCTATCTTTTAAATTCTACAAAAACTCATATTTTTCCCTTAAATCATTTAGCACACAAATCTTTTTTGTTTCCAGACGATCATTTTCAGTTTACTTATAATATAAAATATTTAGGAATCAATTTAGAACACAATAATAGATCTTCCTTTCAAAATAATATTAATAAATTATGGAACTCTATATTGTCTGATATGGACAGATGGAAGCATCTAAACCTTTCATTTCTTTCAAGGGTGGCCATTATTAAAATGAATATTCTGCCTAAATTTCTTTACCAATTCTCATCATCTGATCAGATAATTTCAAAAAAATTTTTTGAGTCTGTAAATAAAGCTTTGGCAAAATTCATATGGTTCGCTAAATCCGTTAGAATTTCCTATTCTAGGTTGGCATTTTCGAAGGACAAGTGAGGTTTGGGTTTACCTAATCTTTATCTCTATTATTTGATTGTCTCATCCAATAAACTTCTTACTATCTCTAAATTCAATAACACTTCTTATCCAAATCACTCTTTATGGATAAAATTATGGTATAATTATGTCATTTCTAATAATTTAAATCCTGAAGCTATTCCCTTTATCTCTCTGGATAGTTTATTTATTAAAAATATATCTACAGTATTTAAACAAAAGATTAGAGATTTCCAAACCTTACTCAAAATGTGTAAACTAGAAAAGATCTCGCACCATGTTCAGCCAATTCATCTAAACCCAAATATATTATTGGACAATAAACTTTTGAACTTAACAAACTATCCTTTAATTAAAAATCTAAAAGTAGGAGATGTTTTGAAATATCTTGACTTGCCTTTATCTGACTGGCGTAAGTTATTGAAAGTAAACTGGAATTACTCACCAATTCTTACACAACTAAGAGCAATAATTAAAAACAAATTTGTATGTCTGGTCCCCATAGACTCACAATTGAAAAACCTTAACACGATTATCAAAATACTTTCATCATCTGATAAAATGCTCTCAAACTCATATAAATTAATTAATTCTTTAATGATGGACCACAACTGTCTTTTATCTAATGTTTGGTTGAATTATAATTCCCAATTGTCAGAATCTCAGAAAGTCCTGGCTATTAGACACACTAAGGAATTTATCCCTTTTAAAAAATTAGCATACACACAATTAATGATTAATAATGATGCCTACTTTACCACAATCAAATTAAACAAATTTAACCCAAATAAGTCCCTTTCGTGTTCATGCTGTTCTCATCCCCAAGCAGACCTCCTTCATATTCTATGGTATTGTCATTTTTCTCACAGATTGTGGACATCTTTGAAAGTCAGACTGCAGAAAATGGGATATAAAAAATCCACGTTGACGTGGGAATTTGCTATTCTACATATTCCATTGATTCATCTTTCAAAAGTTGATATTCATGTTATCATTTTTATTTGCTCATTACTAAAACTTTATATAATACAAAATTGGATTGATCGTTCTAAATTAAAATGGGTTACTTTCCAGAAAATGGCTTTTAAATTTATTGATGCTCAAAGATACTTAGGTGGGAGTCCAAAAAAAAAGCTATTAGAAAGATTGTGTTAGAAAAGGTTCTAAACATATTAAATAGTTAATGTTAAATATTTTTTTTTTTCTCTCAGGTTGCCTAACTCGTATATAGTGTACATATGGTGTATGTTTTATTTCTAAATAATTTATCAAAATCTCAGGAAGGTTGTTATCACTAGATGAATTGTTATATGTTCATTTATGCCTTCTTGTTATGTATAATCTTTTAATTGTCTTGCTATTCATATAATTAATAAAAAAATTTTTGAGAAAAAAAAAACAAAACTATTAGCGAAGGTCACATCCCTAGCATCTGGAAAGTCTCCCCCTTCATAAAGGTGGAAACTTCACTGAATTCTCCAACTACTGTCCCATAGCCCTTCTTTTTCCTTTGGCAAAGATCATGGAGAAAAGCATCCATAGGCACCTGCTAGACCACCTCATCAAAAATAATAACTTACTTTCTAGCTGTCAACATGGTTTCAGACCTTCCCATAGCACTACTACTGCCCTCCTTTCCTTTATGGATTGTATTAACAAAAAACAAACTGTAATATGCTTTCCTTTGCACTATTTATCGATCTGTCCAAAGCATTTGACATGGTAAATCATCAAATTCTTACAGATATCCTCAAATCCCTGTCCTTAGATGCACTCTCTGTTAAATGGCTCCAATCCTACTTACATAAAAGACAACAGACTGTGCTTTGGCACAACACTCTATCTACCCACCTACCAGTTAACCTCAGTGTCCCTCAGGGGTCCATATTATGACATCTCCTTTTCTCCATATTTATCAATGACCTTCATCTAGCAATCCCCCATGCTACTTGCATACAATACGCAGATGACTCCACATTTATATGCTCAGCCACAACCACCTCTGAACTTCACTCTCTTACCCAAAAAGTATTTAACACAGTTGAACAATGGTTCACACACCATTGCCTTCTCTTAAACCCCCAAAAAACTAAACTCCTCCTTTTCAATCCTACTCATAAGTCCTCTCCCATAGATTTGTCAGTTACATCCACTAATGGTACCTTTATATCACCTGACCCAACTACCAAGCTACTTGGTATTACCATTGATAACAACCTTGACTTTGACATTCACATCAACAACACTATAAAATCTGTCAACAAAAAACTTGTCTCTCTCTACAGAATTAAACCCTTCCTATCACCTTCAGCCAGAACTATTATTGCACACACTCATCTACTTTCTACACTCCTCTATGCCTCATCCATTTTCACTAATCTATCTAAGCACAACCTCAATAAACTGGAAATCTCATACAATAACATAGCCAGATTTGCTACTGGCAACCCATTTAGAACCCACCATTGCTTTAATTTAAAGCCGCTAGGATGGCTAGATCTACAAAACCTGCTTAAATTCAACCAACTAAGCATTGCCCATAAGACTCTTTATCAACCTTCCGATAATCCTATTCTATCTACCATCATCACGCCCTATAATATTCTGAAGTCCTTACATTCATCTCAGGAGCTCCTAATTAACACATCTAAATCTAACAACCGGGCTGGAGATTCTCTCTTCTCTAATGCTGTGGGAATATTCTGGAATATCCTACCCAGTGACCTTTCCTCACTTTCCTCTATATCACTCTTCAAAAACAGAAACTTTTCATCAGAACGGACTGGTTATGCCCCTGTACTAAACCTGACTAGTTATCTATTCTATCCAAAATATGCTCTGCCTACCCTATACTTTTCATTAACTCTTCTATCTTCCTTATTAACTACATTTATTTCCATCCCTCTGGATACTTATTTTTTAAAAGAAATGCTCATTATTACTATAACTAAACATTAAACTGCCTCTTTTTTATGATGCACTGCACTTATATGTTGATTTGAACCTGCATTTTACACTGTAATGATCTCTGTCCTCATTGAATATTTCTGTGTTAATCCAGAAATGTCCTTGTATATACAACTGATGCTATTTTATGTTATTTTCTGTTATTTATCTGTGTGTCATGGAGCTTATCTCCCTGGGCCTCTACTGAAAATGGACATATATCCAGTTAGACTAGCCCAGTCAACAAATGTAAAATAAATAAATAAATAAATAAATAATAAAATATATAACTGTAGAACAGACTTGGGGTGTATATAGCATGGGATGGCAGCTATAGAGAAGGGAAAAGACTTGTTAAAAATAATGATAATTAGCAACAAGAGAAGACTGTAAGCTGGGGAGAAAGTGCAGTGAGAACATACAGCACCCATAGGTGTAGATAGGGTGGGGAAAGAGGGAGGTTACCCTCGGCCCATAGTGTGAGGGGCATGAATGGCACATGCAGACTGGTGTCCAGTGTATTGCTGACATTTCAGAAATGAATGCTGCTATTGCATTAGCTACCTGAACTGAAGCACTTTAGTACTCTGTGTTTCGCATAAATTGTAGTAGCTGCTTGCTACAAATGTAGCAAACAGTTTGTTACAGTTTAAAGTGAAAGATGACAGATTTATTTAATTATTTATTTTGTGTATTTCCAGTCTGAACTGAACTATTTTAGCTTTTTTGAGGAGGAGGAGGATGCCAGATTGTAGGGATTCCATCAGATACCTCTGATGGTACAAAAGTGATAGCATGGCCTTGTCATGGCTTTATGCCCCAAAAACATAATTTTGGCAGTAGCTTAACATTTATAATAAAAAAAAATTGCATTTATGTGATAAGTATCTCCATTGACTTTAGACCTACGGACTGATGTGCAAGTCAACCACAAAAGGATAGATATGAACAAAATCTAAGTTAATTGAAGACAGTTCCATGTAGTGAGCAATTTATTTTCTAAAATGAATAATCCAAGCATAAATAAAATATAAAATGAGTCTGTTAAAATGAATACTTCCTTTGAGGATTATTTCAGTTCAAATAAGAGACACGTAATCTGAGCAGTCAGATGTAGTTCAATAATTTCCATTGAAATAGCTGAATAGAGAATCAGGACTGTAGCTCTCAAGGCCAGGACTGAGATGCTACAATAAAAGTTAACTGAATAGGTACATCATGCTAAAAGGAAAAATGTACATTTCTGTGGTCCTCTGGAGAAAACAGGAAGCAGATGCTGTGTGGCTTTCCTATGAGATCACCCGGACAGGTGATTACATATTGCCCTGAAGAGCTCAAATTGGAGAGTGTTGTTGTTTGTGTCACTGTGCCAGAGACCCAGAGGGCTGAGAGGAGACCTAGACTGATTCTGACAAGATTAAAATGTACAAATTCCAAGGGTAATTTTATTTTGATGGCAGCCTAGTAATCACCTCATAATTGCATAATCCAGAATGTTTGTGAAACATGCTTTCTTTGTTGTGACTAAGAGAATGTAGAAATTCAAGCTTTTAGACACAGTCTCCTGCTATTTAAATTTTACCTCCTGAAATATTAAATGTAGGTGGTGGTGTTGATATTCAGGAAGAAAATATTCAGAAATTGAAATAACTAAACTTTGAAAACACACAAGATATCATTAAAATAAATCACTACAAAAGCTTAATCACTTTTGTTCTTTTACTGTGAAGAACTTCATTAGAAATACAAATCAAACACAAATTCACTACATTTATACAATTCAAGTCATGATGTCATTCCTAAAAAACAATCACAAGCTTCAAAACTAATTAACTAATTGGATGGTGCAATGGTGCAGTGGTTAACATTGTCAACTCACAACAAGAAGTTCTCCAGTTTGATTTTTGGCTGGAGTGCCTTCTGTGCAGAGTCTGCATGTCCTTCCTGCATTCGTGTGGATTTCCTCCGGGTATTCCTGTTTCCTCCCACATTACAAAGATATGTGTCTGGATTGTTACTCCCTGGGCCTCCACTGAAAATTGGCTCATTCCAAGTCAGACTTTCCAGGTAAATAAATGATAAATAAATAATAAAAATACATTTAACTTGAAGAAACACTTAAATTTAAATTAATCGAACAGATGTAATAGTTGTCCGCAGTTCACATATACAATCATTAATTCCTGGAGTAGTGCCCACTCTTAGGAAAACTTGCCATTTTCATTCTGTACATTCCAAATGTGCATTAAATTGACCTAAACATTTCTTTTGGTCTATTTTTTCTATAACCAAAAACTGAAATTTCCTAAAGTCCTTAGAATTTTGAGCATGCTTTCCTAAAGCGTTTGTGTTGTCCTTTCTTTTAACCACTAAAAGGTGTTCTTTCATTCTATGGACCAACCTTCTTGTGGTTTTACCTACATAAAAACTGTCACAATTTGAACAAATAGCAAGATAAAGTAAACCCTGACTATGACACTTATTGGTTGTAAAATGATAATTTATATGCTTAAAATAATAACTGCCCATATTTAAAATAAACCTCCAAAAAGAGCAGGTTTGACATGCAAACGTCCCACAAGATCTTATCTTTTTACTGTCTTTGTTGATTCCAGATGACTGTTCTAAAATCTGTTTTAAGTTTTTTTGTCTTTTTGTGAATACACTTAGGACTGAGTCCTAAAATTTTATACAGTTCTTGGTTTTCCAAAATTATTTTCCACTTGTTAGTTAAAATTTTTCGAATCTGGAGTTCCTCAATAGACATTGGTATTGGAAAAGAGCGGATAAAATCCTGGCACTTGTCCTTTTTCAGGGTAAACCCTGCTTTTAATATTGGTGATAACTTTAAATATATTGTTTAAGAACATTATTTGAAATAACTTTAAGTTTCTCAGTCGGATACCCTGGTTTTGAAAGAAGTTAATAAGAGTTTCTACTTCTTGGATACAAAGCTCATCTTAATTAACCTAATCACCCTAATAACCTGCCCTCTGAAAACATTGAATTTCATAAAGGTAGGAAGAGAACTATTAAAATGAAGACAATTGTTAGAAAATGTCTCTTTGCAAAAAAATGTTGCTAATAAACTTACATTCCTTTGCTTTTATAGTAATTACAATATCTAAAATATGTACAGTGATGCCTCTGTTATGCTCTGTGAATTTCAACCATGGAACACTATAATTAATTTATTGAAGAAATTCTTGAAATTCTGAGACATCCCATTCTAAATGAAAAACAAGTCATCAAAGTATTCCAGAAATTCAGGAAGTATCAGCAACAGAGCCAACAGATGGCTGTGGGAACATCTGAATATCAGGTTTGTGAACCTCCCTATAATAACTCAAGAGGTAGAACTCTGGAGTTTGAGAAGCTCAGAGGGATATGTGTGGGGCTCTTCCTGCTGTTTAACATTTTATGCTTTAGAAAGACAGAGTGAAAGACATTCTCTACTAAGAGGTACGCCAGCTTGAAAAGGTGTTACTGGTCTAGACAAAACAGCAGGAAAATTGGGTACTGAAAAGTCATCAGAAAGAGGATCAGATCTCAGCAATTTGATATTAAAATGAAGAAAACTTTCTTGGGGGCATGACACTTGTTTTGAAGGCATTGAGTGTTCTAATAGCTTCTTCTGTCAGTCAAGTTATCCTTCCTATACATATTACTAAACTATAGAAGTGGGAGGAATTTTCTGCCCCACATATGTAACTGGTGGTGGGAGGGCTCAGCAGTCTTTCTTAGAGGATGTGTAAATAACAGGAAATGTCAGCTAAAAAAAAGATCAGTCCAATTAAAGAAAAACAGCACTTGTGAAGCTTTTGAGGAAGGATGCAGGTATGGATATAATGAACAAAATGAAACTAAAAGCTAAGAAGTAAATACATTGCAGATGGATGTAATACTGGTGGGCTGGGTAGCAGATGCATGAAGAGAAACAGTCAAGGTGGTTTAAAACCAGCCTGTGATCTGGGATGCAACTGTAAGAGATGCTTGTTTTTTAAGTGATGTTAGACAAGAAAAGTAGATGGATGGTGTAAAAGTATAATATGTGAGAGAAAGGGGATACTGATTGTTTTATGTTATAAGCACATTAAAGCCAAAGAGTGATCTTTAAGAGAATGTTTGTATGCAACATGTGAAAAAAATAAGGACTGAGACAGGATAATTTGGGGTGAGACATCTATGGAATTGGAAACTAGCTGCACAATTTGTTTAGAGTAGTAAGGTCTCACAGAAAGGACCAGAGGTTTCTGCAGAAAGGTATGCAGGAGTTAGGTATTTTTGATATATGGGAAAAAATAGATGTACTTTTCCAGAGATGAATACAACCAAGGCAGTAGGCTGGATAGAATTTTAGTGGATGAGGTAATAGTGGGGCAGGTAGAAGGTATAGATATTCTTGAAAGGGTTTAATCAGATCACACACTGGTAGAGATAATCTAGTTAGGAGAGACTTATTTATTTAACATTTGTTGAGCAGGAAAACCTGACTAGGACAGAGCATCATTTCAGCCGAGGCCCAGGGAGGAATGTTCCAGATGCATGTCTTTGGAATGTGGGATAAAACCCACTCAAATGCATGGAGGACATGCAGACACTGCACAGAAGGCAACTCAGCTGAGAACTGAACTGGAGAGCCGTTTGCTGTGTGGTGACAACCACTGCACCACTGCACCACCCAAGAGTCATTAAGGGATGCAGATAGAATCTACTTAAATGGAAGGAGGGGAGAATAATGTAGCTGAAAAGAATGGTAAAGCAAGTAAAGGAGTCAAAGAATGTTCTGGAGGAAAAGTATCTAAAAGGGGATGTGAAGGTGTAAAGAGAGCATGGCAAAATAGGATTGTGGGATTTATGGGAGCAATGATGGCATTGAGTATACAGCAAAAGGTATTCTAGCAAGTAGATAACTATATTCTTCAAGGGAAAGTTTTTAATTCAGAAAAGTAGGGATGACAAGCATTAGGTTTGGGTGCAGAAAGGAAGGAAGACGGCTGTGGTATAAGTGCAAAGAAAATATAGGTAATTTTGGCATGTAAGAGTGACAGCTTCCCTTACAGAAACTCATATAACGGTAATAGAGATAGGATGGGGGTCTACAGTTTTTGTCTCTAAAAATGGATGTGTGAAGGAAATGAAAGATTTCATTAAAGAAAATGGGTGACACGTCAGGTAGGGAAGAGATTAGAAGTAGTAAGTGACTATTTATATCAATATCTATATCTATCTGTTTTTATATCTTACCTTTGTTGTGAAGGCTTTTGGGCTTAGGTATTTTTTTTAAATTGAATAAATACACACCAGTCGAGGCAAAAAGGTTAAATGGTTCACTTAAAAACAAAAATAAATCCAAAAACACATAAGAGTAAACCAAAACAAAGTGGCAGGCAAAACAACAAGCTTCAAGTGGAGGTAAAATCTGGAAATATAATAATACATAAGTGCTTTAGCAGTAGTCAAAAATACTGCTTATTCAGACATTTAAACCAAACCAAACACTGCTCAGTTTTAAATAGAGAAACCAATAATGTTGTAGCCAATCACATAAAAGAACATATCAATATCCTAGCAACACAATAAACCTTAAAAGAGCTATAAGAAAACTAGCCTACTAATTTAAAGGCATAGCATAATAAAATAGCATAATAAACACAACATAATAAAATGGCATGAGAAAAAACAGTAAGAGAAAGCATGCGTAATAGTGCTAAATAAATTTAAACAGATGCTTACTATAAAGAATGAAAATGCATATATAAAAAATATATAAAAAACATAGATAAGGCATTTTCATTCTGTAAATTACAAATGTGCATTAAATTGACCTAAGCATTTCTTTTGGTCTATTTTTTCTATAACCAAAAATTGAAATTTCCTAAAGTCCTTACAATTTTGAGCATGCTTTCCTAAAGCATTTTTGTTGTTCTTTCCTTTAACCGCTAAAATGTGTTCTTTCATTCTATGGACCAACCTTCTTGTGGTTTTACCTACATAAAAGCTGGCACAATTTGAACAAATGGCAAGATAAAGTAAACCCTGACTTTGACACTTATTGGCTGTAAAATGATCATTTATATGCTTAAAATAATAACTGCCCATATTTAAAATAAACCTCCAAAAAGTGCAGGTTTGACATGCAAACGTCCCACAAGATCTTATCTTTTTACTGTCTTTGTTGATTTCAGATGACTGTTCTAAAATCTATTTTAAGTTTTTTTGTCTTTTTGTGAATACACTTAGGACTGAGTCCTAAAATTTTATACAGTTCTTGGTTTCCCAAAATTATTTTCCACTTGTTAGTTAAAATTTTTCGAATCTGGAGTTCCTCAATAGACATTGGTATTGGAAAAGAGCGGCTAAAATCCTGGCACTTGTCCTTTTTCAGGGTAAACCCTGCTTTTAATATTGGTGATAACTTTAAATATATTGTTTAAGAACATTATTTGAAATAACTTTAAGTTCTCAGTCGGATACCCTGGTTTTGAAAGAAGTTAATAAGAGTTTCTACTTCTTGGATACAAAGCTCATCTTAATTAACCTAATCACCCTAATAACCTGCCCTCTGAAAACATTGAATTTCATAAAGGTAGGAAGAGAACTATTAAAATGAAGATAATTGTTAGAAAATGTCTCTTTGCAAAAAAATGTTGCTAATAAACTTACATTCCTTTGCTTTTATAGTAACTACAATATCTAAAATATGTACAGTGATGCCTCTGTTATGCTCTGTGAATTTCAACCATGGAACACTATAATTAATTTATTGAAGAAATTCTTGAAATTCTGATACATCCCAGTCCAAATGAAAAACAAGTCATCAAAGTATTCCAGAAATTCAGGCAGTATCAGCAACAGAGCCAACAGATGACTGTGGGAACACCTGAAACAGATGACTGTGGGAACATCTGAATATCAGGTTTGTGAACCTCCCTATAATAACTCAAGAGGTGGAACTCTGGAGTTTGAGAAGCTCAGAGGGATATGTGTGGGGCTCTTCCAGCTGTTTAACATTTTATGCTTTAGAAAGACAGAGTGAAAGACATTCTCTACTAAGAGGTACGCCAGCTTGAAAAGGTGTTACTGGTCTAGACAAAACAGCAGGAAAATTACTGAAAAGTAATCAGAAAGAGGATCAGATCTCAGCAATTTGATATTAAAATGAAGAAAACTTTCTTGGGGGCATGACACTTGGTTTGAAGGCATTGAGTGTTCTAGTAACTTCTTCTCTCAGTAATGTTATCCTTCCTACACATATTACTAAACTATAGAAGTGGGAGAAATTTTCTGCCCCACATATGTAACTGGTGGTGGGAGGGAGGACAGCAGTCTTTCTTAGAGGATGTGTAAATAACAGGAAATGTCAGCTAAAAAAAAGATCAGTCCAATTAAAGAAAAACAGCACTTGTGAAGCTTTTGAGGAAGGATGCAGGTATGGATATAATGAACAAAATGAAACTAAAAGCTAAGAAGTAAATACATTGCAGATGGATGTAATACTGGTGGACTGGGTAGCAGATGCATGAAGAGAAACAGTCAAGGTGGTTTAAAACCAGCCTGTGATCTGGGATGCAACTGTAAGTGATGTTTGTTTTTTAAGTGATGTTAGACAAGAAAAGTAGATGGATGGTGTAGAAGTATAATATGTGAGAGAAAGGGGATACTGATTGTTTTGTGTTATAAGCACATTAAAGCCAAAGAGTGAATTTTAAGAGAATGTTTGTATGCAACATGTGAAAAAAATAAGGACTGAGACAGGATAATTTGGGGTGAGACATCTATGGAATTGGAAACTAGCTGCACAATTTGTTTAGTGTAGTAAGGTCTCACAGAAAGGACCAGAGGTTTCTGCAGAAAGGTATGCAGGAGTTAGGTATTTCTGATATATAGGAAAAAAAGACATGTACTTTTCCAGAGATGAATACAACCAAGGCAGTAGGCTGGATAGAATTTTAGTGGATGAGGTAATAGTGGGGCAGGTAGAAGGCATAGATATTATTGAAAGGGTTTAATCAAATCATACACTGGTAGAGATAATATAGTTAGGAGAGACTTACTTATTTAACATTTGTTGACCAGGAAAATCTAACTAGGACAGAGCATAATTTCAGCCGAGGCCCAGGGAGGAATGTTCCAGATGCATGTCTTTGGAATGTGGGATAAAACTCACTCAAATGCAAGGAGGACATGCAGACTCTGCACATAAGGCACTTCAGCTGAGAACTGAACTGGAGAGCCTCTTGCTGTGTGGTGACAACCACTGCACCACTGCACCACCCAAGAGTCATTAAGGGATGCAGATAGAATCTACTTAAATGGAAGGAGGGGAGAATAATGTAGCTGAAAAGAATGGTAAAGCAAGTAAAGGAGTCAAAGAATGTTCTGGAGGAAAAGTATCTAAAAGGGGATGTGAAGGTGTAAAGAGAGCATGGCAAAATAGGATTGTGGGATTTATGGGAGCAATGATGGCATTGAGTATACAGCAAAAGGTATTCTAGCAAGTAAATAACTATATTCTTCAAGGGAAAATGTTTAATTCAGAAAAGTAGGGATGACTAGCATTAGGTTTGGGTGCAGAAAGGAAGGAAGAGGGCTGTGGTATAAGTGCAAAGAAAATATAGGTAATTTTGGCATGTAAGAGTGACAGCTTCCCTTACAGAAACTCATATAAGGGTAATTGAGATAGGATGGGGGTCTACAGTTTTTGTCTCTAAAAATGGATGTGTGAAGGAAATGAAAGATTTCATAAAAGAAAATGGGTGACACGTCAGGTAGGGAAGAGATTAGAAGTAGTAAGTGACTATTTATATCAATATCTATATCTATCTGTTTTTATATCTTACCTTTGTTGTGAAGGCTTTTGGGCTTAGGTATTTTTTAAATTGAATAAATACACACCAGTCGAGGCAAAAAGGTTAAATGGTTCACTTAAAAACAAAAATAAATCCAAAAACACATAAGAGTAAACCAAAACAAAGTGGCAGGCAAAAAACAAGCTTCAAGTGGAGGGAAAATCTGGAAATATAATAATACATAAGTGCTTTAGCAGTAGTCAAAAATACTGCTTATTCAGACATTTAAACCAAACCAAACACTGCTCAGTTTTAAATAGAGAAACCAATAATGTTGTAGCCAATCACATAAAAGAACATATCAATATCCTAGCAACACAATAAACCTTAAAAGAGCTATAAGAAAACTAGCCTACTAATTTAAAGGCATAGCATAATAAAATAGCATAATAAACACAACATAATAAAATGGCATGAGGAAAAACAGTAAGAGAAAGCATGCGTAATAGTGCTAAATAAATTTAAACAGATGCTTACTATAAAGAATGAAAATGCATATATAAAAAATATATAGAAAACATAGATAAGGCATGTTCAACATGTCATTTATGCAAAGATCTAGCTTTGAGTAGGGTTTTAACAGAATCTTATCATTCAGACCCTTGCCCACATCATTCATTCACTACAATCTTTTCCATAACCAAAACTTAAAAGTGTGCGTTAGATCATTACCACTCACATGCTTAACCAGGATTCATGGGATCTTCTTCTTCTGGCTTTTTCCCGGTTAGAGGTCGCCACAGTGGATCACCTGTCTGCTCATGATTGGCAGTGGAGTTTTACAGTGCCAAGGTGCCTGCCCAGCACCCAACCTTCCACAGAAGGCACACAGACTCACACCTAGGGCCAATCTAGAGTATCCAATCCACCTACAGCATGACTTTGGGATGTGAGAGGAAACCAGAGCACCGGGAGGAAACCTACACGACCACAGGGAGGACATGCAGACTCCGCACAGAGGCACCCCAGCCAAGAATCGAACCAGAGAACCTCTTGCTGTGAGGCAGCAATGC
The DNA here is from genome assembly GCF_019279795.1 of Protopterus annectens. Lineage (NCBI taxonomy): Eukaryota > Metazoa > Chordata > Ceratodontiformes > Protopteridae > Protopterus > Protopterus annectens. The sequence goes on along the minus strand of NC_056732.1, from coordinate 1,756,736,889 downwards.
TAACAGCTGCACCACTGTGGCTGCTCGTTCATGGGAACTTCTAAGAAGTGTAAATAATGAGCTTAACAAGGACAATATTATTTTTGTTACTATTGATATTATAGACTTATTTTCTTGTATTCCCCACAAAGAAGGAATAGACATGTTCAAAAAAGCTCTTATAAAAGAAGGACAATTAGAACATAATGACTTTGGAGTAAGCTTAGAGCTAATAGATGTGTTAAAAACTATTTTATTTTTTATGAGGGAGAAATTTTTAAACAGTTAAAAGGTGTAGCAATGGGGGCCCCATGTGCCCCTACATATGCCAATATCGTGTTGAAAACATGTGAAGAAAAATATATACTTAATTCTGAATTTACAACAAGCTGGGTATTGTATAAATGTTACCTAGATGATATATGTTTATTATGGGTTGACACAGAAAGTAAGCTTAGAGATTTTATTAAACACTTAGAAAATTCCACTAATTTTCTAAAGTTTACCTATATCACTTGAGAAATGTAATTATTTGGATGTTTTAATAGAAAAGTATGATGGGAGATTTAAGGCAAAAATGTTTAGAAAAAATACATTTTCAAATTCCTATTTATACTTTGCTAGTACACATCCATTTTTGTTTAAAAAAAAAGTATTATAAAGGGACAATATGTCAGAGTCAGTAGAAGGACTTCAAATGATGTGGATTTTCAAATAGAATGTGAGTTTCTTTCACCGTTATTTGCAGATAGGGATTATCCCCTAGAACTAATCCAAATGGTCAAAGATGAAGTTGAGCAAGGGAGAAAAGATAGATTTTGACCTATTTTAGGTCTAGAGTTAATGGAAAAAGAAAGGGACCAAAGTTCTAATAAGTGTAATGAAGTTAGTTACTACAGGGCCTTCATAACAGAATACAATGGAGATTGCCCAGTGGTTAAAAAAGTGATAGAAACTGAATGGAAAAGATTTATGGGCCTGACTGACCTTAATGAGTTGGAAAATAAACCTTTAAAAGTGATTCATAAGAAAGTTAGAAGTTTGAAGGATATGCTAGAAAGTAACAAAGGGAATATAAGTGCAAGAAATGCCAAAAGGAAAGGGACGTTTAGATGTGAGACGTGCATATTGTGTGTATGTTATTAATAAAGAAGAGATCTATATTAAGAATATAAATAGAAGAATAGAAGGTAGGGCATCTTCAAACTGTAACACTAAAGGTCTAATCTATCTGGCATTGTGTGACATTTGTAAAGCATTCTATATGGGGAAAACAGGATGCTTAAGAGAAGAATTTACAAACATTATTATAGCTCTGCATGTAATGATAATAGTGCCCTACATAAACACACCAAGAGTTGTACAAATGCAAAGTTTTCATTTTTTGTATTGGAAGTAGTTACAAAGGATATTAGAGGTGGGCCATGGGAAACTAGCATATAATATAAGGAATTACTATGGCAGGTTACCCTAGAAGCTAATGCTTTCCCTGGCCTGAATAACAACATTTCCCTATTAGCAAAAACAAAAGCTGCATCAAAAGAATTCTCCAAATAATGCACACCATGATATTTTACATTAACATCCAGAAAATTAATTGAACTATTAGAATATTCCATCTTAAATTTTAAGAAGGTAGTAGTAGTATTTAGATACAACAAATAATCAGATAATTCAGATACAGATCCATTCCATATTAAAAAGCAGTCATCTACATATTTCTGATAAAAACATAGTTTTGAATTTAGAAATGTATTACCATCAAATATATATGTCCTTACCCACTGATAAAGGACTACATTTGCATAGGTATTTGCTACCGGTGTGCCCATAGCAACTCCGGTACACTGCAAATAATATTGTTTATCAAACAAAAAAACATTATAGGATAATACTAAATCCAGTAATAGACAGATGTTTTCAATATGTCTACTTGTAAAGGATGAATGGTGAACCAAATGTTCACGTATAGAATTAATCCCATAGTCATTGGGAATAACTGTAAACAATGATGAAATATCTAACGTTACAAATAATAAACCATTGTCTATACTCCTAGGTCTATCTGGATCAGAATACCAACATTTTAATTTCATAATAAAATCTATAGTATCTTTTATGACCGTTTCACATTTAACCAAAATTGGTTGTAATTGTTTTTGTAAATATATGGATATGGGTTCCGTTAGCCAACCATTACCTGAAACAATAGGCCTCATTGGTGGTTCACTTAAAGATTTATGGATCTTTGGTATCCCATACAACTGAGGAATTTTAGGGCAGGGAACAGTAAAAAAAAAAAAATGAAATAAATCTAAGTTTATGTCACCAGAAAGTTGCAGCTCATATACACACATATTAATAGTACTAATATAGTTCTTTATCTCTACATAAGTTACTACCTTAAATGCTGTAGTGTTATTAAGCAAATTCAACACTGATTGCACATACTTTGTTTTATCCATTATCACAGTAACACCCCCTTTATCCGCCTGCTTAATTACTATATCTGTATTTAATTTCAACTCCCTCAAGGCTATATATTCAGAATAGGACAAATTATAATTCTTCACAACTTTTTTAGAATACAAACGCCTCAACTCTTTTTCACATAAATCATGAAATGCTGTAAGAACAGGTACATTAACTGGTATAAAAACACTTCCCCCAGGATTCATGAAGCTCGGCGCAAGGCCGGTGTAAGGCTTGCGCCGGCAGTGCAGTGTATAATTGGCGTAGCAGCACCATATGCATAGTAATGAGTGTGCACCGCAACCACAGACACGTGCAGAGGGCACGTGAGCGAGGCCAAGTAGGATGCACCCGTAGGCGTGGCCAAGCCGGCAGGCGATGAGCAACCTAAAGTGCTGACTGTCACAGGCCACCTGCAATAGTAACCGCACCAGCCAGGGTCCGTGGATAATGAAACGTACGCAGAGTATGCAACATAGTACCCGTTCACACAAAATGGAGAACCAAACATTAACCCACGAAGTCCAAATTGTACCCGTCCAAGGAACAAAGGATACGAGTAATACCGTGTCCGTCACGCAATGCACTGTCAGTGGGCATACCCAGTGAAGGTGTACCGCAGCATGTCCGCGCGCCGCACCTACACAGAAGTAGCCACATGGGCATGGTCACCAGCAGTAGTGAGAGTACACAGCCGGGTAGCCGTGTCGATATAACAATAAGAAGGAAACCAGATACCCTAAACACAGACAAACATGTGCATAGCAACATGAACTACACCCAGCAACGTGCCTGTCGCATACACATAGGACGGCGTATGCCTAAGCGTAATATCCAGAAGCAGAACCCATGCATGCAAATGTAATACACAACAACCCCATCATAGCATGTAATACGCACCCATGTACGACCGTGCACCCAACCCAGCTAGCAGCCTTGTGCAGCTGCACACCTACACACAATGGGTATACCTGAAATGTAGTAAGAAATATTGTCCTAGGCAGTGCCACGCGAGCAAATATGTACCCCACATGTTAACATCCCACCTCAGGTACAGATATCCAAATGGCTGCATGTGAATGTGTCGGCAGAATGTGTACATCCCGCATATGGTATGGACCTGTCGAAACCCCATAGGCGTGCACATGCCACGGTGCCCATAACTGTACACATCTGGACAAGGCAGTATGTTCAGCCACCGTACTGATGATTAGCTATGCAAACATGTCAAACACAACACATATGGCGGAACATCTGCCCACCAAGCAGGATGCCCCAACAGGGTGCCACATGCACAGAAGGTGAAGGTGGGACATCACACGTTGAGAATAATGTTGCCGGATGGCCAAACACCCACGGCCAACGCAAAGGATGTAATAACATGTATATGCCTGGATGAATGGGTATGTCATAGCATGGGAATAGGCCAAGCTATCCAACATAATAGCCATGCGTACCAGATACAAACTGCCAGTAACACGCAGTAGTAATGCAGGAAGGCATACACGACTGTGGGAATAGCACAGGACATATGTCATGTGCCAAGTGTTGACGCATGACACAAATGTCCAGGATGGGGCTCCCTGCAAAGAGGAACATGTGCCAACCCCACCCCCCCACAGATGTACTGGCAGTGGAAACACATCCCAAACACACACCAACACTACCGTCCATCCCACGATAGCAACGGAGGCTGGTCAAAGACCACCATGACGCGTGCACAAACAGGGACACGTGTAACCGTTGCCCTAACAACCCCCCACAGGCCAATGAATAATAGTATGGACATATGCATGTAATGCTGTGAAGGATGTGTGGTAGTCCTCAGTATCACAGAGGTAGGTACACAGATACACTGTAATCAACCGTGACGTATGTGCACTGTACACAGCATACCTGCAGGTAATACATAGTTCAATCATGTGCCACAGAAATATACACATACGAATGAGGATAGGGGATAGACAAGTGTGAATGGGACAAACTATGAACATAGGTTCATAGGTCCATAGGTACATAGTAGGCTATCTGCCCATGGGCAGCTATAACCCTAGCCCATAGTTATGTTGCCTTTGCCAACCCTCCAGTCCAAAGATAACAATGTCTATTATATTGCTGTACCTCTGTCAAGCAGTGACAATGAAGTAATCCCTGGGGTATATCTGCAATCCCCCATCCATTGGTCAAGATCCCCCTCAAACAAGGCCAGCGAGGTGCTCTGCCTCACATGTACTGGGATGTTGTTCCACAGCATAGTGAGTGTCTGGGTGATGAATCTGTCCCTCCAACACATTCTATTAATGACCGTGTCAAGGTTCACGTCACCTGCCCCTGTGGTTCTGAGGGATGTAGATCCATTAGGTGAAGCATAGTCATCAAATATGGGTCGACATGGCCTTGTATGTCAGGCACAGGTCACCACTGAGCAAGTGGTATGTGACTGAATGGAGCAGGAGTCCTTTCAGTCGGGCAGCATAACACAAATTCCTGACACCCTGCATCCGTTTGACGATGAACCTATGGGGCCTTCCCAGCTGCTGCAGGTGTTGGGTCAGATACCTTCCAAATGGGGCAATGTACTCAATCATAGGTCTAATGAGTGATGAGTACAAGGAGACGATGACCTCCTCTGATCTAGATGTGAATCCCTGCATGATCAGGTGTGCAATGTAGAAGGTCTACCTAACTATGTTAGCAACGTGTGTGTCGAACGAATGGTGACTGACAACCTGGGTCCCCAGATCCCTGGTAACTCCCTCTGTGCTCAGTGGATTGCCACCTATATGGCAGCTAGGGGTAACCATGTTCTTCCCGAAGGGTATGACTATGCATTTCCCGGCATTTATCTGTAGGCCATGTCCCTGGCACCAGATATCCATATCTGTGAGGCCCTTCTGAAGGATATCTGTGTCAGATGTCCGTCCCACTATGGCACCCAGTTTGCAGTCATCTGCAAACATTGTCAGCCATAACCCCCCTGTGTTTGCTTGTACTTTGGAAATGTAGATGCAGAAAAAGAGTGGACCCAGGACTGAGCCCCGTGGGACACCGCCTGTGACCGGCTGTGAGTCTGACATGGTGCCAGCAACTATGACAGTGTGGGTTGTGTCACCTAGCCAGTTTGCAACCCATCCTGCGATGTACGGGTTCACATCCAAGCCGATGGGTTTATCAATGATACCTGAGGGGGTATTGTGTTGAAGGCCTTTGCCAGGTCGAGGTAGGCTGTATGGACTGCCTGACCCTCATCAATGGCCTCGGTGACTGTTCCTAAAACGTCAACCAGGTTTTAAACGCATGATCTGCCTTTGACCAAGCCAAACTGGGTTGGATGCAAAGTATGCAAGTCCCCTATGTCGTCATCTATGAGTTCCATTATGATTCTTCCCCATGGCTTTGCAGATAAGGCTTATCAAGCTAATGGGATGGTAATTACCAGGGTCAGTGGAGGCACTGCCCCTGTGAAGTGGGACTACAGTCACCGTGCGCCACAACTTGAGTACGTTACCTGAGGTGAGGCTAAGATTAAACAGCTGTCCTAACTGTGGGTCTAATTCCTCAATGAGTTCGTGGAGTACACAGCCGGGACACCATCTGGTCCCATGGATGCTGTGTTCACTGCCTTGGAGAGAGCATGTCCCACCTGTGCGTTACAGAAGTTACGGGGGCCACAATCCTCCGGTACAGACATCTCTCCATATGGGGGGGAGGGGGGGAGATGTTTGCACCGAACCTGTCAGCCAGTATGTTGGCAATGTGTGTATGTTCAGTAAACTTCACATCATTCTGAACCCAGTCCGAGCATATCTGGGAGTGTCCTCCCAGGTGTCCAACATAGTTAAAGAAGGCCGTATGATTGTCTGTCGAGTCCTTGGTGATATATCTGTCGGATTTGCCCTGGATGATGTCATGAGAGCTTGTAGTTCTTCACATATAATGAGCAAGGGTGTCATACCTTACAAGGATTCTGCTCTGTCTTGTAGTAGCTACCTCCTTTCATTGTAGAGCTTGTGTATGGCTGGGGTACACCAGACTGGATGCTTGGCATTGGTACAAAGACTCACAGTTGTGTAAGGGATTGCCTGATCCATGCAGTCCTGTAGGTGCTGGTAGAAGGCATATGTAAGTGATTCAGTGGCTTGAGTAATGTTTACCACTGGCTCAGGGGCCTTAAAGGAGACCACACTAGTGTTTAGAAGTGTGAAGTCGGCTTTTGAGAAAGCCATATGTATGGTAACCGGCACCACCCACAGCATTGTATGCCAAAAGCAGAAGCTATTGTCCAAATAACATATTATTATTTTTATTATTAAATTATTTATTATCATTTATTTAGTTATTTGTTTTAGCTACTTACACTTGAAAATGCCTGGTAAGACCGGGCGAAAGTGCTCATGATCTACTTGTCTTGGTGGTGTTATTTTGACAATAAAGTGGCGATTCTTTCCTATTGGGACTTCTGAGGATTATTTAAAGCAGTTGCTAACCTGCATCTTTGGATGTACACCATTTGGTTTCAGTTTTAAAAAACCTGGTTTTCGTAGCACTACATAATATGGGTAGTCAAACAGACATCCGCGATTGGGGAACATACAGCAGCAGTCAAAACCACTGGCCAGATGGACACAGTCCAACAAGTTCTACACTTTACATATGCACATTGGTATCCATTGTAGGACCCAAAAATTGATCCGTACGCAATATCATCCAGCTGCTACCGTTCCACCCAGAAGAAGCGACAGCCGTGACTACAGCACAGCTAGACATATGCACCACCAGCGTGTTTAAGGTTGATGACAAGTGTCCATGAAATGCAGGACATATGAACAGAAATCCCCAGATTGTCGAGTCCATAGAAGTGCATCCACATCCCAGTTCCGCACACATGAAGGATGTGTAATGGGTACGGTCGAGGGTTGCAGCCATGGGATCCTGGGTATGCAGAAATGGGGCTCGGTGTTGTTTGGCAGATAATCCGTTGTCCCGCCCCATGGGAGGGATGTGGGTATAGCACAGGCCTTACTCCCCACTAATAATGCAAAGCATCCACCGGATAATGCTAAATGCAGGTGTGAAATGTGTACAGCCCTATACCAGTGTCCAGTAGGCAATTCCCATGGATGGACAAGCGTACGACCAAGATGTCACCCATAACTGCAAACCTGGTGGAATTACACAGCTGCAGTAAGGCATAACACAGGAAATACAGATAGGGACTACAGTAGACACTCCCCATACAAAGTCAGACCGCCATGAAAATACCGGCGTACACAGCACTCAATCTGCCAGCACCAAAATGGGGATCACTCGCTGCCATACTGCGGAACAAATGGGCGACCTGTGGAACACATACTAATGGCACACCAACAACGTCAACTAGGAAGGTCAGTCAAAACCACTGGCCAGATGGACACAGTCCAACAAGTTCTACACTTTGCATATGCACATTGGTGTCCATTGTAGGACCCAAAAATTGATCTGTACGGAATATCATACAGCTGTTATCGTTCAACCAGAAGAAGCGACAGCCGTGACTACGGCACAGATAGACATATGCACCACCAGCGTGTTTAAGGTTGATGACAAGTGT